>NC_083282.1:3851527-4061707 GCF_963506605.1 Zootoca vivipara | reverse complement strand
CTGTTAGGCTTTTAGGTGAGCAAATTGGAGAAAGATGGTGACTGTTCCTCCAGCTGCTGTTACTCAATGGGCTTCCCCCAGTTTTTCCTGACAAATCTGCTATCACTTTTTGTGGAGCACAAAAGTCTTTTTTTGTGTGCCTTTCAGCAGGCTTTTTGAGGCTGAGAAGTTTTCAGCCCTTATTTTGGTGGGAGATATGGAGGGGGCACCGAGGAAGCCCTTCTTCACCCCCACCACTAAGGATCCTGGGGGAGGGTGGAGAGGTGGAGGACAGAAAGCAGGGGAAGGCACCCGGGTGTACTGGGTTAGTGCAAGACTTCTGCAGCTTCCCAGAAAGTGATGGCAGAGTCATCCGGTAAAGGCAGGAGAGAGGCAGTAAAAGTGCAGCTAATTAGCAATAGCTGGAGCAGAGTTCCACTTCCCTCTGTTCTCAAAGAATTCTACTTCAGGGCTTGCAGGATTTTGAGGCCTGACAGATGACAGCAAAGCTATAAAAAATGAAAAGGAAGAAAGAAACCCAACAGAAGCCAAATTCTTAGCGATAGCTGGGGAAACGAAATGGGGGAGGTCCTGCCAGCCAATGGCTGGCAAGGAGGAGCGGAGGTTGCAATCTCTGCTTTTGCAAGGCTAACATTTTCTTGGAAACTGTGAATTCTAAGGTAGCAATCCTTGTTCTTCTAATTACCAAGTACGTGATTCAATGGTACTATGGGGCTGAAATAAGGGGCATAGCACGGGTTGCTGGTGCCCAGGGCGGGGCAAGTGTTGTGCCCTCTCCAGTGGACCGGGCAATGGTTGTTCTCTTCACCAGTCAGCATCTAATCGAGGGATTCTCTCCTTGCAAACTCATCCCAACCTGGGAGCAGAGATAAGGCAGAGAAATGCGAAGCCAGGAACACCACTGTGTGGCCTCACCCTCCTGCCTTTGCAGTGAGACACCCTGGGCAATGCACATGGCTCAGTGCTTTCTTCAGTGGGCAGCAGTGGCCCCCTCTCCCTCCCTCCCTCCCTCCCAGCCACCCCAGGGTGTCCTTTCACTGGCCAGGAGGAGGAGGCAGCGCCACCCCAACCCTGAAGGCCCAGCCTTCCTGCAGCTCTGGCCTCAATGAGGGAGCTTGTTGTCATAAAATTTGCACCCAAAAGTGTCATGACTCCCTTGCCCTCCCATGCAATGCCATGGGCTGAAATGAAAATCTGAAAGTTAATAGAACTTGCCATTGCTTTCCAAAAACAGGCTGATTGCAAAGAGGTAAGAGGAGTACAGGAAGTCATACAGGGAGACAACGGACAACTCCCCATCATGGATGAGTGGAGCCTTGCAAAAGGCTTCGGTTATTAACATATTCCTCACACTTTTCTGGAAATTAATCTCGGATATGAGTGGGGCTGAATTCTTAAAAAAAAAACACCATTTGAACTGTAAATTTCTACTTTTGTTTTCTAAAATGGTACCTTATTTTCTATTATTTATATGGTGCCATCATTCAAAAGGTGCTTTACAGAGCAACAGTGGCAGGGGTTGGGGGTTGGGGGAGACAGGCCCTGCCCCAAGGAGCTTACAGTCTTAAATTCAACACTGGAGGGAGCATAGCTGCCAGGTTTTCCCTTTTCTCGCGAGGAAGCCTATTCAGCATAAGGGAAAATCCCTTTTAAAAAGGGATAACTTGGCAGCTATGGGAGGGAGCTGCAAAGCGAGGTGCGTGGAAGGATAACAGAGGAGGAAAAAGAATATATTCAGTTCAGTTGCACATATTTGGGATGGGGTGGTGACATTTTTATTCACCGTAAATATGGGTAAATCTAAAAACAAAGTTAGTCAATACAATAGCCGCAAATACAGGGTACTTATGGAGTTTATAAAAAGCATGCGGACATCCCAGCTCCTAAAACAAGAGACAAAATATTGGATTTAACTTCAATAGCATTAATCTGACTGAAATTGTTTTTCCAATAATTTCCCAATACTGTCTGAATTTCCAAAGAATGTCAAGGTGATACAATCTAATATGGGATGTCAGATTTAATAAATCTGTCGCAAGCCAGCAGCTGTAAGCCACCACGGCTGTATGGCTGGAGATTAAGGCTGACATCCTGTGCACATGGGGACTATTCCTGGGGACTGTCAGCGGCTGAAGGAGAGGCAAAATAAGTCAAGGCTTCGCAAACAGAGGCAGCCCGTAGCTCCTGCCTCCCAACATGCTTGCCTGGAGTCCCTTCCTGTCTCCTCTGCTGGTCTCCAGGGGCAGAGCCCGGCTTATAGGTGTCGCTGGGCGCGCTATGTCACGTGCAGTCAGGTTCTGAGCCTATGCATACAAGATACAATCCAAAGAGCTTAAAAAACAGTTGAAAACAAAACAGAAAACAGCACATATATTTGGGAGGGGGGAACACACACAAACAAACAAACAAAAGATGCCCATTCATCCAGCTGGGAAAGTCTGTTGGGGGGAAAATTTAGTTTCCAGAAAGTGGGTGTCTGCTGTGTCTTGACAAGGAATGTTGCTCTACAGAACAGGAGCAGCAATTATAGAGAAATGCAATGGTTTTCCTAGAATTAGAGAATTGGAAGAGACCATGAGGGTCTTCTAGTCCAATCCTCTGCAATGTAGGAATTTTTTTTTTGCTCAAAGTGGGGCTTGAACCCACAGCCCTGAGTTAAGAGTCTCTTGCTCTACAGGCTGAGCTACCCACTCTGTTCTATATTTGCTATATAATTTAGTCAGTTGGCCCCCTCCCAAGTATTTCAAAATATGGAATATTATGAAATATTCAAAATATTTCATATTCTGAAATATTCAAAATATGAAATATTATGAAATATTCAAAATATGGAATATTACGAAATATTCAGAATATGAAATATTACGAAATAGCAATTAATGGGAAACAACCTTCCATTCACATCTATCATCCCCACTGTGAGATAGTGGTTTAAAGACACTGTCCTTCCCCAAATGGAGTGTTAGCAGGGAATATATATTGCTGCTGCATAATTTGCCTTAGAAGAACAGATATCAAAATGCACTGGGAAACAACTAGTAACTGCATTCACACCTACCTGGTTTTGCCTGTTGCAGTCTGGGTTGATGCTGGTGTAGCCCTCTATTTTTGCATTTGCCCTCTAGGGCAGTGTTTCCCAACCAGTGTGCCTCCAGATGTTTTGGGACTACAACTCCCATCATCCCTAGCTAGCAAGACCAGTGGTCAGGAATGATGGGAGTTGTAGTCCCAAAACATCTGGAGGCACACTGGTTGGGAAACACTGCTCTAGGGTATAGCCAGGTAGTTCGCACACCCTCAAGCTCCTCCTGCATCTTTTTCTTGGAGCATCTAAGGGCTTGCTCTCCCCAGGGCACCGCCTGCAGCCCTTTTTTGCTTCTGCTGAGAGAGTGCGCTGCGGGTATGTCACAAGGTGTGCTGTGGCAGAGCCTCTGCATAGAGGAGGCGCAGATAGTGAGAGGAGGGCTGTGTCGTAGCCCAGTCAAGCCCCTCTGCACCCTGTTCTGTGTGCAAAGGGAGAGAAGGATTAGAGTGCTAGGTGACTCATAGAACCATAGAATTGTGGAGTTGGAAGGGCCCTTAAGGGTCATCTAGTCCCAGCCCTAGCAATGCAGGAATCTCAGCTAAAGCATCCATGACAGATGGCCATCCAACCTCTGATTAAAAACCGCCAAGGAAGGAGAGTCCACAACCTCCTGGAATCAAATGATAAAACTGCCCCATTTCCATTGTTACTCGAGTTTGCTATGTGCCCAGGATTTTTTTTTCCTTGGAGGAGCCCCAAAGCAGTACAATCCAGGTCAAACTTTACCACTTGGTCTTCTACCTTCTTATAAAGGAGTGGTGACTTTCCAGGTGTTGAGTTTTCCGCTGCTATCCTTCCTGCTGACATCCTGTTCTGTCTTGGCAGAGGAACTACAGTCCCTGGTGAAGAAGTTCCCTGTGGACCACTTCTTGAACTTAACAGCCATCTCCCAGTACTGGGCAATGGATCTTGATATTCAGCACCGCTATCAGAAGTTGGGCAGCACTTTGAAGATTCTCTCCAAGAAGACCCATCGGATTGTCCGGCGTCTTTTCAATCTGGCCAAACGCTGCCACAGGCAACCTCGCTTCAGACTTCCAAAGGAGAGGTCTGGTATATTTTTTTGGACAGGTTTGCTTGGGCACAATCCAGTACAAAGATAGATATGCCTCCAGCCCGCTAAGTTCAGTGTGCTGAAGCATGTGGTCGTTGTCTTCTGGGGCCCAAGTGGGAAGGATCTGGCATGGAACTAGTATCTAATATAGAATCTGAAGCCCCCAAGAGGCTTAGGGATGTTCTATATGTTACACAGACTGGGAAGGAGCTGCATACATACATACATACATACATACATACATACATACATACATACATACATACATGGATACACACACACACACACCCCACTGCCCATCTGAAGGAGCCAACAGCTCCCCTGTTCCCTGATATGCCTCCAAACTAGGGATTGAATTATACAACCCAGGAGCTGCTGTATACCTCAGTTTCATTTATTTCCAGCCCACAACTGCCAATGGGAGGTGTCAGGGAAGGTTCTAGCAGTGAACATTCCCCGACTACCAAACTTGAGAGCAGGCCCGGCCCTACGTGCAGGCTGGGTGGCGCAGGGCACCATGGTGCCGGCCCGCCAGGAGGGCGCCCCAAGCTGCGCCCACCCGCTGGCCGGCCGGCCCGCCGTGCAGCTGCGCCTGCCCGCCCGCCTGCCGTGCAGCCGCGCCTGTTGCACCCGTGCGGCACCCACCACGCTGGGAAACGGGGCAGGAGGGCGCCGGAGGGTTCTGGCGGGCGCCGGAGGATCCGGCACACCACGGCGCCGGGAGCGCTTAAGACGGCGCTGCTTGAGAGGCACCAAGGCTCAGACAGCATCCTAGAGCCATTACTGCAATCTGAGACAGACACTCAGGGGGAGGGGGAGGGAGAAGTGTCCAGTGGGGAGATGGCCCGCCCTTTCAAGTTCGCGCCTGAATTGAGACATTCCAGGGCACGTAAAGGGAAGAGATTTGGAGTCCCACGGTTGTTATGCTGGGGGAGGAGCAGGCAAGGGGCATTGGGGGAATCTGCGTCCGACTGAGCAGACATGTGTTCTTGAAATTAGAATTGCACTGTATATATCAGGCACAAATCAAAGTCTTAAAGACAGAATGGCTGTGGAACTCGTCTCTCAGCAGTAGCCAGAAACGATCCGTGACAGGAGGGACATATATATATTTTTTTTTTAACAGGAGGACAGGGTCCTGGCCACCCCACCCTGCACCCTCCTCCCAAACTTAGTGAGACTAAAACAATAATTAACAAGAGCAATTGTTTCTTATTTGTGCAAAAGTGCAATGTGAACATTTTAGCTCAAAGCCTGCTGCTCACCCTGATCCATTTCCTTTGGATCACGGCTGATTCCTGTTTTCCTATATGTGGCACAGAAAGGCAGAGAAAGAGGAGCCAGCTCCTTCTCATCCCTCTAGCAGGCTTCTCCCATAATTGCATAAAGGGATTCCGGGTGACTGAGTCCCATCAAACACTGGCCACTTGCCAGTTTACCACCTGCAGAGAAGGTTTCACAAAGATAGAACACATGCAAGTGCAATTCCTCTCAAGTGGAATTCCAGCTCCCTGGTTTTCCACGTGGAAAGTGTGTATACTTTATGCAGTACTAAGGTTTACTGCAGAAGGATTTTGCTTTCTTTTTTAGGGGGTGATGGAAACATGGGAAATGGTTCAGACTAATTATACATGTCTTCGCTGTGTTGATGCAGAGTTAACTTCTCATCTGCTTTGTACCTTCTTCTGCCAGGCCCTTGACCTACTGGTGGAGCCATGCCCAGTCCCTCCTCTATTGCAGTGAGACCTCTGTGCCAGGAACGTTTGTGGAAGAAAGCCACAGCTGCACCTGCCCCCATGACCAGCTCTCCTGCCAGGGGACTATCCCATGTGCCTTGGGCGAAGGACCAGGATGTGCTGCCTGTGCGGAGGACAACGCCACCCAGTGTGGGTCCTGCAACCATGGCTATGTGCTCACCCTGGGACTGTGCCGCCCAGAGGTGGCAGAGCCCCTGGAGCACTATATAGGTTTGGAGACAGACTTGCAGGATTTGGAGCTCAAATACCTTTTGCAGAAGCGGGACAGCCGCATTGAAGTGCACTCCATCTTCATCAGCAATGACATGCGCCTGGGGACCTGGTTTGACCCCTCCTGGAGGAAGAGGATGCTGGTAACCCTTAAGAGCAACAAGTACAAGCCAGGTTTGGTCCACCTCATGCTGGCCCTCTCCCTCCAGATCTGTCTCACCAAGAACAGCACCTTGGAGCCAGTCATGGCCATCTATGTCAACCCATTTGGGGGCAGCCACTCAGAGAGCTGGTTCATGCCCACCAATGAAACTGGCTTTCCCGACTGGGAAAGGACTAACGTGGATGCCTCTGGCCAGTGCCAAAACTGGACCCTCACTTTAGGCAACAAGTGGAAGACCTTCTTTGAGACAGTCCATGTCTACCTGAGGAGTCGCATCAAGTCTCTCAACGACAGCTCAAACGAAACCATCTTTTATGAGCCTTTGGAGATGGATTCTTCCAAGAACTTAGGCTACATGAGGATCAATAGCTTGCAGGTTTTTGGCTATAGCCTGCCCTTTGAGTCTGATGCCATTCGGGACCTTGTCCTTCAGCTGGATTACCCGTATACTCAAGGCTCTCAAGACTCTGCTATATTGCAACTGATCGAGATCAGGGACCGGGTAAACCGCCTCTCTCCGCCTGGGAAAATCCGCCTTGATCTTTTCTCTTGCTTGCTCCGGCACAGGCTCAAGCTGGCCAACAACGAGGTAAGTCGCGTCCAGTCCACCCTGCAGGCCTTCAATGCCAAATTGCCAAACCCAGTGGAGTATGAGACTGGTAAATTGTGCAGCTAGCCTTGGGAGTGGGGCAGGGCTGTCCTTGTAGCTCCCAGAGGGGAGGACTGGGGAATGAGAAGTCGAGACTTCCAAAGGCCTTACTTTCATGCCAGACGTGCTCTTCGGCAAGACAGCAAGCTGCCAGCCTGTAAGACTCCAGCATTTGCAGACTCTGTGGCACCAAACCCGGGATGTGGCACAAATCTCTGGCACAACAGCAGCTAAGAAGAGACCAAATGGCAGGGCTACTGTTGCTGCTGCAAACGTCTTGCTTCGGTTGCTGAGGAGTCTGCATTGCACCCTCTCTTTTCTTGCAGGCTGCGTTTGTGGAGCATGCAAGAAAATGTACAGGCCCGCGAAGAAACCAGGAGATGGAGACATTGAAGGGAGAAGGAGAGAGACATGACTGAGGGCTAAACTTGTGGGAATGGCACTAAAGACTTGGCCTTTTGTGATCTGGTCAGTAGCCCTTAAACACACAGAGAGAGGAGCAGCAAAAGGATTGAACGAGGATTCTGCCGAGTGCTTCAAAAAACACCCACTTAGGAGAACCGTTCTTTGGCCCTTGCCTCCCTTGGCGCAGTTTACTTTTGTATTGTTTTTATGGGTGTTTCTAACAGCGTCATCACCTTTACATTCTCCGCATTACTTTCTAAAGCTGCCACTCTAAGCACACTTTCTTGGACATCGGTGGAAGTCAGTTTCTCACACCAGTGAAACCTGCTTCTCTTAAAGGAATGAGTTTAAGAACACAGTGCTGCCCAACCACCACCTTGGATCCACCATTTTGTTTTGTTCCCTGATCCACCCCTTTGGGGTGAGATCTTTTCAGTAACTGGTGAGCGGTAGCGTTTGGCACATGAAAAGTGTGCCTATATTGCCCCTTTCTCTCAAGCATCCCCAGGGAACATGTCACCCTCTTCTGTTCCATTCACATCACATGGTCCTGTCACACAAAGCTAATTTCACCGGGGGGGGCACTTTTGAAGAGTGTTCCCAGTGGCACACAGCAGTTTTTAAATGGGTATTCAGAGCCCAATGGATGATTGGCCTTTCAAGCATTTATTTATTATGTATTGGTTTTAACTGATTGGCTTTAAAAAAAGTATTTCTGCTTTTGCATTTTTTAAATTTGGAGTGGGATTTTCTTTTTCAGTTGACTCCTCCAGCTGAGTTACGCATCTAATCCAAATGTTTGTTTTAATATATTTTGTAAGGGGTGGGATGAGGGAGAAATTGTTATGTTTTGGTTTGGTTTGGTTTTTTTGGAGGGGGAAAAGGGAAAGCAGTAAACAAATCAAAATTGACTAAATGGCTTCTTTAATAGATGGAGTGTGTGTGTGTGTGTGTGTGTGTGTGTGTGTGTGTGCAAGTGCAAAGACATCTGGGTGCAAAAAAACTCCTGCAATGAAGAGACTACACACAGTTAAGTAAGTTTTAAAAGTTTTACTTACAAAATTTTCCAAATGTCAGATTGATGCATTTATCCAAGCAGTAGCAAGAAGAACACAGGTAGAATATTATTGAATAGAGAACACAGAAACATAATTTCAAACACATGCTCTGAGCCAGGGCTGTCTCAAGCAGGCTGGGCGCCATGGCGCGGAGATCGCTCCGGTGCCCCCGCCCTGGTGGGCGGGCGCAGCGCCCTGGCGCCCCATGCCACCGAGACTACCCCTAGAGCCAGGCCTGCTCTGATCTTGCAGGCTCACTTAGGCACATCTTCTTTGGCCAATTACATGACAGAGGGGGGACAGACAGGAAGAGAAGGCTTCCCTTCCTCCCTCATCAGAGAAGAGGGAGTGTGACCTAGCTGAGTCTAGGAATCCAGCTCTGTTGTCTTAACCCCTTCATGCACTAACTAGCACTCATGGATATTTATGTTTGACTGCAATCTCCCACAAGCCCCACTCCCAATTGGTTCTATGGCTTGTCTTACTCCCTAACCACCACAATATGTAGCAGGGGCCAGAATGCAATCCTGCTGTTCTGTCCTGTCTTCTGGACTCTGCTGCATTCCTGCAAGCTAAACTTCACCTTCTCTGAGTTGAAGCTGAAATCCCTGAGAGATGCTGAGATTAGCAATTAAACTGCTCCCTTAGCTGATGCTGGAGGTCCTAACCACCTCACAAGAAAACACACCTGCTCTCTTGCTGCATATCCCGGTTATTCCCCTTCTAGTACACACACCTGCTACAGTGTGTGTGCGTGCCAAGAATGACCCGCTACTGTGACTTTGCCAGGCAGCTGCACACTCTAGTTGTATCCTTGTAATACACACTTGCTGCTTGTTCCAGCTACACCCCAGGAGAACTCACCTGCCTGCCATGAAATTGAACACAGCACTGCGTCCAATTAAAATTCTCTAGGAGTGCCTAGGGCAAAAAAAACAAAAATAAAAAATTGCACTGTTTGCAGAACATGTTTGTGTTAACAGTCCAGGTTTATCCCATTGAATCATGAAGGATCCCGATAGATCATCACAGCCATTCAGTTTCCTATAAACAAAGGGTGCACTGTAATTAAAGCATGCCTCATAACTACTTGGCTTTTTCTTGGAAACTACCAGGTAAGGGATTTCACACACTCTTAAGAACTCTATTGCTGAGTTTTCTTAGCTCAGGGGTGGCCCAGGTGGCAAAATGAGCCCCTACTCAAGTTCTATCCAGCCCCCTTCAATATTTTTCACTTCCTTGGAACTGCACTCACTTTATTCATGTGTTTACTAGCTTTTTTTTTTTACACTGGAATGCTTGTGCCTCCTCCTGTTGCATCCTAGCTCATTGGAAGCCTTTCCTTTTGCATTTGCTTTCCCTTTTCCATTTGAAGCACTGAAATAGCTTCACTAACCCAATCCACCCACAGTGGGCAATGTCAGGCAAGATTCAGCCTGCACACTGTCACCCAGATGTGGATGGAAAATGCCAGGAGTCCAGTCGTACCAGACTACCTTGCACAAAAGGTCACAGTGGATCAGGTGATACTCTCTGACACCCCCCCCCCCCGGGAAAGCTTCCAGGTCCGGCTTGCTGAGCTCTGCTCTTGCCACACACAGGTCTGCCTCTGTCCCAAAGCTCAGACTGATTCCCTGGGGGGGGGGGGAGTTTGGATGGTCCCAGGTTGGTAGATACCTTCATGTAAATCCCTACTTAATACGAGCCTTCCCTTATATTAAGTGTTAATGTGTGTGTGGATCAAGGTTTGTGTTTTCTTGTTCGTGTTTTCTTCTCCATTGGAAGAGAAAATGGGACTTCACTGGTTTCTGTTAACAATTATTTCAAATGGATATCTATCTATCTATCTATCTATCTAAGCTGGCAGGCTGACTGTGGCAATAATAGAAATATGACTTAGACATAAATTAAAACATAAAGCCATCGCAAAGCAGCAAAAGTATTTCCAATACTGAGTCCAGTTCTGGGCACCACAATTTAAGAAGGATGTTGACAAGCTGGAACGGGTGCAGAGGGCAACCAAGATTATCAAGGGTCTTATGAGGAGTGCTTGAAGGAGCTAGGTTTATGTTTAGCCTGGAAAAGAGGAAACTGAGAGGAGATATGATAGTCACATGGAAGACAGAGCAAGCTTATTTTCTCCTGCTCTGGAGAGTAGGACTCGAACCAATGCTTTCCAAGTTGCAAGAAAGGAGATTCCGGCTAAACATCAGGAAGAACTTTATGATGGTAGGAACTATTTGATAGTGAAATGGACTTCCTTGGGCGGTGGTGGACTCTCCTTCCTTGGAGGTTTTTAAGCAGAGGTTGTGTGGCCACCTGTAATGGATGCCTTTAGTTGAGATTTGTGCATTGCAGGGGGTTGGACTAGATGGCCCTTAGGGTCCCTTCCAACTCTACCATTCTATGATTCTATGAAAAAGACAAGAATCAAGACCCTTAAATGTTCCTTGTGCCCAATGGCATTTCAGAGGAGAGTGTTAGTTAGTTAGTTAGTTAGTTAGTTAGTTAGTTAGTTAGTTACAACCCTCCAAAAACCCACCAAATCAGGTATTATCTTGAGAGGGTGTTCAACTTCCAAGGGATTTGTGCAGAATGTGGTCCTCCTGCATAGAAAGAAGGAAGGAAGGAATCGCTTCAGGAGCTCTTACTGGAAGGAGCCTTCATTGGGATGGAAATTCTTTTAAGCCTGGAGGGCCTTGCATGCCTTTCCCCCAACTCACCTAGGAATACCATTGTCCTGACCTTGCTTTGCTGAGTGCCCACAAGACACTGAAGACAGGAACACAAGAAGCAGCCTTATGCAAAGTCAGACCAATTGGTCCACCTAGCACAGGAATGGGGGAACCTGTGGCCTTCTAAAAGTTGTTACTGCAACTCCCATTGGCCCCAGGCACGAAGACCAATGCTCACGGATGATGAGAGTTGTAGTCCACAGCAACTTCTTCCGTTTACCTGTCCCAGATCGAGCTCAATATTGTCAGCATTGATAGCAGTGGGCTTTCCAGCCTTTCAGGTGGGGCTTTCCTAGCTCTGCCTGGAGATACTGGGGATTGAATCTGGGCCTGAACCATGAACCTTTCCAAAAGGAGACAATGAGTAGCACAGAACAGGTGCAGCTTTCAGGCAGTGAAGGTTGGATCAGGCTGCAGAGGCTCTGGGACTAGTGATGGGTGAATTCCAGGCACAATTCGGATTAAGATTGGCCATGACAAACCATGCAGTGAAATGCTAGCTGCCCCTGCCCCCGCCACTCATAAAATGCACTCATTACTGTTGCCTCCCTTGAATCCCTAAACCTCCTTACGTACCTGGTGGCTGATGCAATTCAAGGTTGGGCAATGCCGCATGTGCTTTCCCAATCGATGCACAGCTTGGCTAATACAATTAATCATTTTCTTGAATCAGTTCCTCATCTTAAGAGGATTCGGTACAGTTTCAAAAGTGCTGTAGAAATGCTTAACCCCAAAGTTGCTGTATTATTAGCTTCAGAAAAGGCTTCAGAAGCCCATGGACCCAGCCATTTCACTGGGCAAGGCTGGGTCTTGAATTCATAGATGATTCCAGTAGGCACATTTTCTTTCCTTTGCTTGGGACAAAATAATGCACCAAGAGGGCACAAACACAGTGCAGAATTGTTTTATTTAATCAGAACACAACAATGGAAAATTTAAGCTATAGCCTCTGCAGTCATATTTGGTTGAACCATGGCAAGATATCTATTTTTCCGTTGAGATGACTAAGCAAACAAATTTTTCATTTTTTTAAATAAAATCAGACAAGCTGAGGGACTGCATGGATAGGTCAGTGGGAAAACCTCCACTGCAAGTTGCACAATAGTGTGAGATTAATAGATGAGCTCCTTGTTCCCCTGGCTCTGCCTCTCAGCGTAGGGCACTGACCTCTAGAGAGTAAGCCCAGGGGAGTTCATCAAACCCCAAACACGAGTGGCTTAATGTGCAGCCAAGAGCAATAATTTTACTTCTTCCATGACATGCTCCCTGGACTTGTTTTAATGCAGGTGGGAATTGGGGCCCAAGAATGCATACCTCACACTGAACCTCCCCTGCCCCTATCCTGAGAAAAACATAAAGCTATACAAGGCTCTCCTCTTTGCATCTGAAGGGAGTCCAGGAGGGGCGTTTAGGAGAGAGGAGGAAATGCTTCTACTCTGATCCTAATGAATGCAGCCCAGGGCATATGGCATATTGGGGGGCAGGGCCATCTTAAGCATATCCAACGCCATGGTGCAAAGATCGCTCCAGTGCCGCCGCCCCCCATTTCCCAGAGTTGTTGACCTTTTTTTTAAGGGAGCTGACACCATGCTTACACATTATCTTTAACAAGCCCTTAGAACAAAATAAAATGAAAAGGCAGAAGAAAATCTAATGAAGTCCTCAATTCCAAAGCAAGACTCATTCAAGACTCAGCAGTTCTTCTAATTCATCCTCATGATTCGAATCACCACATATCAAAAAGTTAAAGCAATCACCAGTTTGTTTTTCTTTAAATAAATTGATAAAGACACAGAGAATGAAGTTCCCGGACAATTTGTGTTTAAGTACAAAGCTGACGTTTTCAAATATTGTAGGGGTGTGTGGGGTGTGTGTGACATCCTGAACGTAAAAAGGACCCAAAACTTGGGTCACAAAGGCTGCAGCCCTAACTGCACTTACCTGAGAGTAAGCCCTGCTGAATTTAATAGGACTTTAAAACCCGCCCCCGTCTTTAAAATACTTTTGTTGGTGTTTGTTTTTAACCACTAACTGCATGGAGTAACTGCTCTCGAGTCCATCCTTACCTCCAAACTGAGTCCTAATGGTAATGCACCCCCCTCAGCTTCCCACCCCACCGCTCCAAATCTGAATGAATCCTCCATCTTTTTCCTTCACAGAAGGGGCAGGGGGCAACGTTCTCGGTGCCCCTCCCCCTCCCCATCCTCTCTGCCCCCTGCGCTGGGCAGTTTTAGGCTCACTTGCCACGCGGGTTTCCTCAGCAGTTCCGCTACTGCCGCGGGGCGGGCAGGAGGGAGAAGGGTGGTGGCTTTGCGCACCACCGTCGCTGCCTCCTCTCCCAGGCAGGAAGTGAGGGAGCATGGCTGGCCGTAGGAAGCTGTTCCCGGTCGGTCCTGGACTCCCACTGCTGGGCAGGGGCTGTGGTGCAGGGCGCCACTAACTAATGAGTAAGACGGCCCTGTGGGGGGGGGGGTAATGGAGGGGTGGGTATATGTGGGTGGCTGGTTTAGGTTTAGTGGGGGTGCATGTTGTGAACCACCTGGGACCCAGGTGGCGCTGTGGGTTAAACCACTGAGCCTAGGGCTTGCTGATTGGAAGGTCGGCGGTTCGAATCCCTGTGACGGGGTGAGCTCCTGTTGCTTGGTCCCAGCTCCTGCCAACCTAGCAGTTCTAAAGCACGTCAAAGTGCAAGTAGATAAATAGGTACCGCTACAGCGGGAATGTAAACGGCGTTTCCATGTGCTGCTCTGGTTCTCTAGAAGCGGCTTTGTCATGCTGGCCACATGACCTGGAAACTGTCTGCGGACAAATGCCGGCTCCCTCGGCCAATAATGCGAGATGAGCGCCGCAACCCCAGAGTCGGTCATGACTGGACCTAATGGTCAGGGGTCCCTTTACCTTTACCTATGTTGTGAAACTCAGAACCTCCAGCCTTAGAAAGACAGTATAACACCGGGAGTTGGGGCAGAAGGAGGGGCTCTGCTCAGGTTATGCTTGTGGTGTTCTAGACGTGTCTGTGGGACACAGATGATGGAGCCAGTTGGCAGGTGCAGTGGGGCTGTGGGAGGAGCTGTGGTTGAAGGGCCAGTCCTGGGAACCAGGGAAGAGTATAAAATAAGGAGCCGGAGGCAATCCCACTCTGTTCTGAATCCTCAGGTAGGCAGGCAAAGGTGATCCCTTTTTAAAAAAACTAGGCCAAGGCTGGAATTCCTCACTGAAGGTTTTTGGACCTGCCACTCTTTCTGATTTCTAAATGTGGGCACAGCAATCCCTTTTGCCTGCCTTACGCCAAGCCCTTTTTGCACTCAGATGATACATAATTATTATGCAGCTGCTCAGATGCTTTATTCCCTGCTGAACTTCCCCTGCTCATATTCTGCACTGGAGAGATCAAAGCAGTTTCTACCAGGAAATTCACATTCCATGATCAAATAAGACCAGCCAGTCGTCGAAATGAACCTCTCTTGCAAGGGTTATTAATGGCTGTGAGGCAAGGACCACAATCATCTCACTTCATGGCAACTACATGTGGAACATGCAACCTTTGTTTTTATTTTCTTTCAGATGGGCAATACTGCCCCAGAACATTTAAATTTCTCATACAAAATTTCCTACATATTTTTTTTTTTTGCAAGGGTACATTTAAATGAACAGCTCTAAAATAGAAGTTAGTACCCTTTTGCCCAGTAAAAATAATCTGTGGGAGCATCATGGGAAATATGTAAGACAGACACTGCAAAATGTATACTAACTAGTGGAATATAACTTTCATTTTTTCATATTTCACTTAATAATTAACAAATCCTAACACCTCAGGGTGTCAGCTTTCAACTGCACATTATACATCAAAATGGTCTCTGTTTAGCCTGCTATCAGAAACTATGCAAAATTCAAACTGTGCTCACCTTTGGGTATCTGGGAGTTCCCCCCACCCCACCCTTAAACCAAGTTTGATTGATTGATTATTAAACCCTAAGCTTTATTGCACACGTATTCTGCATCTTCTCCATGATGTTCCCACAAATTATTTCAATACATTGTGGATCTCTTCCAGTCATATTGGGCCCACATAGGATAAAAAGTGTGAAAGTTAGGATTTCAAACTCTTGCACCAGAAGGGTACAAATTTCAGTTTCAATGCTTTAAATGTATTCTACCTAAAAAACAGAGACTTCCGGTCTACCGCCAGCGCTGATCGGCGAGGAATCCTTGAGCTCCAAGGTTCCTTTCACTATGGGGGGGGGAGCCGTGAGAGCAACGCAGCTCCCCAAAAGAACCCCAGATTGAGCTTTCTGGGGGTGTGAGAGTTCGGCTGTGCCCCAAAGTGACTCCTCTGCTCCCCAGTAAGCTCTATTTAAGAGCCCCAAGAGAGAGCAGAGTCAGAGTCGCGGGTGCCATTTTCGAGTATACCGCTACCCTCACAGAGCGAAGCTCCGAGCCAGCAGCAGAGGAGTGGTGGATTCCCCCCCCCCCCAAAAAAAGGATTTGAAGACATTGGACACCGTGAGTAATAGAAAGAAATTTAAGGGAAAATTTTCAGTTGAAAAGAATTGGCCACGGGAGGAGATTTAAACAGGTCGATCTCCCCCATTGAGAGAACGATGATGCAGTTAACTTGCCTGCAGCCGGAGAGTTTGACAGGAATTTAATAACTTCCAAGGATTGGACTTAAAACCTTCCCCCTGAGGCAGGGTAAAGGGGAGAAGGATTGATTACATTAAAATCCCTGTAATTTTTAAAACTTGGACTGGGGGAAGCCCCCCTGGGAACTGGAGTCGGGTCCCTGGAGGGATCAGCCAGTCGCCATTATGACATCACAATAGGAAGGAATTTGTTTACCTCTTTGAGGCTGAGAACTGTTAACTTTGAAGAGAGCGCAATTATAAGGCAGTGTACAAAAAGTTTGATAATGCTCTTTTCAGAAATGGACATAAGATTTTTAAAATATGGACAAGAATTAGGTATAAGAGGAATAACAGTGTCCTTTTCTATGTTCACATGCAGCTTTGGGTAAATATTAGAAGCACCTCCTAAGGCAACATTTTTCCTCCCCTTGATTTTATTTCTAGCTGGCCCTATGACTTGAACAGGACTCAGGTGGTGCTGTGGTCTAAACCACTGAGTCTCTTGGGCTTGACAATCGGAAGATCAGCAGTTGGAATCCGTGCGATGTGGTGAGCTCTGGTTGCTCTGTTCCAGCTCCTGCCAACCTAGCGATTCAAAAGCATACTAGTGCAAGTAAATAAAGAGGTACCACTGTGGCAGGAAGGTAAATGGCGTTTCCATGCGTTCTGGTTTCTGTCACGGTGTTCCGTTGCGGCAAAAGCACCTTAGTCCTGCTGGCCACATGACCTGGAAAGCTGTCTGTGGACAAATGGTGGGTCCCTCGGCCTGAAAAGTGAGATGAGCACCACACCCCATAGTTGCCTTTGGACTTAACCATCCGGGGTCTTTCCCCTTTAACCTGTGACTTTAACAATAGCTTAAAATAAATAGCAGGTTATACTTTCCCCATTACTTATTTTTGTGCCAGAAAAAGCTTGACCTGCTTAAACGTTCCATGCATCTATCCTGTAGTTGGGTACAAGAACAAGTGTGCAAGCAGTGTGTTACTGTGGCTGCCTGGATGATCTAGCTTGGTAGCACAATGGTAAATGCCAGTGCATTTAGCAGATCACGACAGCTGAAGCGTGAGGCCCCTAGTGAAGGTTTAATGACTCTGAATGGAGAAGCAGTTAAACCTCAGCAAATAGGCCTTTAATCATCACTTGCAATTAAACTGGAGGGCTGGAAAGATGACTTGCGTTTATTGATCCAGGTAGGGAAATAAAATAAATATGTCCAGCAACAGCAAGCAGGCTAAGCAGGCAGGGCACCTGGGGTTGTTTGTGAGGCAGGTTTTGGATTGGCCAAGGTCTCAGAAATGCCTTTCCTCCTCCTCCTATAAGAACTCGTCTGTCCAATTAAGGGGACAGAAAGCCATCCCTTTTGCTGCCGCTTCCATCCGTCAAGAAGGAGGATTCAATCTGCACCAGTCATCTAGGAGGCCAGACAGATCCTAGCTTAAACACATGCTGGAGCCTTACAAGCATACCATATTCTGGCTGGGAAGGAAAGCTGCCGTTTTAGCAACAGGGTAAAATGTGACACACACACACACACACACCCTGCCGCCTGTTTCAGTTTCTCTTACTCTCTTCCCTCGGTTTGACTTTAATATTTCAGGGTCACAGATAAAACGAATTAATGCATAACGTCACAGCAGAAATCATTAACCACTGATTGGAAACAGGCCACGCCATTCTATTTACAGGCTGAGCTATGTATTTTTATGGAGGCATATGCCCCGCTAAATATGGTGGGAGCTCCCATGTGCATATTGCAGAATAGTGTTCTTTGTGGAATATATATATTTGGGCTCCTCCCCCTGCCAGGTTCTCACTTCGGTAGAAGATCCCTCTGAGCTACACCATTTCAGAGCATAGGCAGGAACTCAGATGGTGGGATGTTCATAAAACCAAATCAATAAAAAGACATTCACATGGAGAGCTAGTATATCTTGGTGGAGTGTGGGAGTTCTAGCTATTTCCCAGATAAACCTATTTGTGTGGAGGGATTTACTTACTTATTTGTGCAAGGAGGAACGTTCAGTCATGCGAGCCTCAACTTACAGCCTGAAGTGGTATAACCGAGATACAGGTTTTACTGCCTCTGTGAAGAACTAGGCTTTGAGTGTTTCCTGCCAACACACACACCAGGGGCGTACGAAGTGGGGGGCGGAGGGGGCGGGCTGCCCCGTGTGCCTCTGTGTGTGTGTGTGTGTGTGTGTGTGTGTGTGTGTGACAAGATGGCCCCTGCCTCCCCCCAGCTGTAGAGCGGCCGAGGGTACACGTAGTCAGGGCCGTGGGTACACGAGACCCAAAGTGTCATTGACAATTTTGAATACCTCAGCCTTTCAAAGAGCACGTAAAAACACAACAGCACCAACGTTATATACAATGCTACCCTAGAGGCAAAATGACATGGTACACAGAGATTTATTTATTTATTTATTTATTTATTCATAAACTAATTTTTACCCCATGCCATCTACCCAAAATGAACTCCACGTAGTGGCTCACAATCCACCTGAAGAAGAAGAAAATCACAAAAGAACAATAAAAGCAACAGAGTGCCAGAGCCAATGCAGCAAAAAGCTTAGAAATCACCCAGCAGCCTCTTGAAAAGCATGTTCACAAAGAACAGTTTTCACCTGACAACTGAAGGTGCTGAAGGAAGAGGTGGGCCAGGGCTCCTTTGAACGGCCTGCTTTGTACCTGAGTGCTGCAGGCAAGAAGCTTGTGAGTTTATATCCCTATTATCTGCACCTCAAAGGGCCCTCTTCGGATGGCCACATCATGGAAATAGGTTCATCATGTTCAAGGAGACGATTGTTCAGCTAGCCAGGTCCCAAATCATTCATTCATTCTTTCATTCATTAACTGTATATGTATTGTGAGTCAATTTTGATGCAGATTAAAAGAAATTGCAGCTTAATGTGCAAATGGAAGAGAACAGATTTACGGGCAAACATACAGGAAATGGAAATAGAAATAGATTACATCAAGCCCTACAGCTCTACAACAAAGTGATTTCAAAGTATGCAAATAGTATCTCAAGGAGGCAGCCCTACCATTGGTTGAGCAAAGGCGAAGCACATGTTCTGCCCTTAAACATATTTTATTTGATTGCATTTAAAATTTACCTGTCATAAGTTATCAAACTTTAAAAGTTGGGTTAAGTAAGTATGGTAAGCACTTTAAAATAATTTTACATTACCTTCTTAAAGATAGATCAAAAAGCAAAAGCATTGCAGTATTGAAGAATAATATATATGATAAGAATAATATTGGAGAAAACTGGGTATTGAAACCTGCTTAATCTAAATCATATATCCCAGTTTCTAGCGGCCCTTTAAAGTACGCTTCACACAGAGTATACGCAGTCAGAAGTTGACCTGGCTAAGAAAACACCACCAAGAGCGTAGGGTATTATTTCCCTTATATGATACCCCTTCCAACTGCACACTTGTAAAAGTATACAGATGAAAATACAAACTGTTGGGTTTCTTTAACTGAAAAACAAACTGACTCTAAAGAGACTTTAAACTAAAGATAAATGCTTTCTCCCACATTCCAAACCTCCCACAAACCTCCCACATAACTCCCATTAAACTACCCAAGAATTAACAGTAAACTAGCTTTATAACTAAGCAACTCTCATACTAAGATTCAACTAAGGAATCTCTTAAACTGAGAACTGAGAGAGTGATCTACTAAGAGATGAATCAAACTGAAAGATCTAACTAAGAGATACAGAAGGCTTTCTGGCAGAGCCTTATATACAAGAAGCAGAGCCCACGCCTGTGGGCAATTAACAGAAACACAGACACCTGTTTCTCTTAAACAGACAGTATTTACATTAGACCGGCTCTGAAGTAACTTGACTATTCAAAAAATCCAACATGCAGCGGGTTGGTCTAGATGACTCTCCGGGTCCCTTCCAACTCCACAAGTCTATGATGAAGTTATTCCACTGTTGCCATGCTTGAAGGCAAAAAGAAGAAAGAATTATCCTTCAGAAAAGAGGCACCAACTTCCCTGTCTTTCTGGACAAAACGGAGAGTGTGGCAATTCAAGCACAGGAAGGCTTTGTGATAGCCCTTAAGTCTAAGTCCTTAAAAGTACCCTAATTTCCCAGCTTTTTGCTAATTCTAAGTTGTAGCTGGTTGCAAATGAATGGTTGTCTAAAGGCTTTGAACTAAATGCTTTTCCATCTGAACGATTTTTACAGCCTCCTTTTGTTGGCAGAATACAGCAGGAAGAGGCCAGTGTGAATCTATGGAAGAGAGAAATAAGTGCTATGCTGTTAAAACTGTATTCAGATGTCTGGCATCTTAAAATGCAAGGCTGCACCACGACCCCTTTGCACATTGGTGCTACCTGACACCAGCTTCTTTAGTTGGGAGATATAAACAGTGTTTTCATGTTCCCTGTTTCGAGAAGCAAGATCAATAAGCATAAAGCTGAAACATACTCTCAAGCAAAGTGTTGGTTGAAGAGAAAAAACTGGCATAAAAGGAGAATTTCTGGATGCCAAGATCAAAGTTTGGGGCAAGTCCTTTTTGGTGAGAGAATCCCAGCAGAGATTTAAAATTATAAAATATGCAGCAGTAAAGCGTCGTAATGTAGGCTTAACAAACTTTAAAATATTCCCTTCTAAGTTCCTTCCAAAGTTTCCCTTTGAAAGAAACCACACGTTTTGTAAGTTTATAAAATGGTTTGATTACAAACTCTTCAAAGGTCAGATTAATGTGCTTCATAATAGGTTGCACAGGCAATGAAACTTAGCTGTTACAAAGTGATGAAAGTTCCTAAATTATTAGTATAGGAGTTAAAGAATGGCTTGTTAGAGCCATGTGGCTTGAGCTGCAACATCCAGCTCAGAACCTCTTCGCACACTGAGCTTCTCGGGTTCCTGGGGGAGAGAGGGGGACAAAGACTAGTTCCTCCCACGGTGGAACATAGCTAAGCCTGGCAGGACAGCTTACTTTGTGATATTAACCCCTTCAGGCCTTAATTAGAATTAAGCTTGTTGGCTATATGAGACTAGTTATTCCACACAAAGGATGGTGCAGATAGACTGGTGATTGGAAACCTCTGGAGGTTGATGGACTATAGCTCCTAGCAGACTACTGGTTATGGTGGTTGGGGCTGATGGGAGTTAAAAGTCCAACAATATCTGGAGAGAACATCATTTCCCTGATGTAGATAGATCAGTGGTGGGGGACTTGTGGCTATCCAGATGTTGTTGGACTCCAACTCTCATCAGCTCCAGCTACTATTGACTCCAGCAACATCTGGAAGGCCACAGATCCCTCATTGGTGGTGTAGAATCTGTAGATAGCATTGACCCTGCTCTTGGCCTTTTAACAACAGCCTGATGTGCAGAAATTTTACATCTCCTTTATGTTATGTTAGGAAAAGTTTCATCTGCAAGTCTCCTAGAGACAAGTGGAACCCAGGCAGTAGTTGGGAAAGCAATCCTAGACCTGGAATAGGGATATTCATCAGCTGAGCAACCTGACGCTGGCACAATAGCTGAACTGCCCCCTGCAAAAAAGCAACTCAACACTTCAATCAAATGTTCACCCTAGTTCTTTTATTGAACACCAACCCAATTTTAGCTTTGTATGTCACCTTGAGCTAAAACTCAAAATGTAAAATATAAACAAGCACAGAGAGGTGTTCTGTCACCACTGAATCTCATCCCTATTTTTGGCCATGTGGCTAAAAGCCCACCTTCCTTTGCAAGAGGGAACTGTAAATCTGTGCAGGAAAATTTGTCTGAACTTTAAAGTTGCTTCATGACCTGCAAAAATCCTCCTTCCCCAGGCACCGTCTGACCCAGCCAATCCGGGAGACCCTTTTAAGTCTCTCTGTGAGCTTGCCGGCTGCTGTGTGCTGCCTTTGACCAGCGGGGGTTATTATTCATCCACTTAGCCCAGCTCTTGTGCTGTATGTTTTAACATGCTAGGGAAGTTAAGCCAGCCAGAGCACCAACATCTGCTGCCAGCTGATATGATACATCTCTTGATGACTGTCAGAACTGCTGCTGCTGCTGCTGCTGCCGGCGTCACTATCCAGAGAATAAATTTTATGGTGGCATATTATGGACTCAGGGAGTCAATTTTGCATGCCGTTTAGGGCGGCAGAACAGGATTTGAGGAGCTCTGGCTCGTGAGGCACAATTCAGTGGGAATTTCTTTTGGACAGCCGCCCCATTCCAGCACCTTTGTGCAGTCCCCATTCATATAAAGGGGGCAGGAGAATTTCTCTGTCATGTCTTATGCAGGCGAAGTAAAACATCTCCACAATCTTTATATATGGTGGCTTTTCATAGGATCATGGAATTTAAGAGGTGGAAGGGACTTGGTGCATGAAGTCCTTGAGGCTGCAATCCTGAACATACTTATTACAGATAACGTTTCATACAACTCAGAGGGACTCTTGGATTAACGTGCCCAGGATTGTGCCATCAGTAGCCTTAGACAAACAATTCTGTCTCTTCTTCAACCTTAAACCCTCATTGGCTGATGGACATTTTGCTGGGAAGAATGTGCCATTGTGGTGACCAACAAAATGAATACCATTGCGATCCTTGGAATGCTTGGATTTATTTCCATTCAAGAAAAAATATATTCTTAACAAAAGCTGGTACAGTAAAAAGTTACCCTTCATGCTTTGTCTCTTATTCAGGGGGCAGGGGAAGGGGGTACGGACAGGCACAATGATAGGGCACAATGATACATAACTTCTGCACTGAGGCAGAAACTGGTAACTACTGAAATTGCTAGAGATGGCCCCCTGATGAGAAATCAGCAAGGAGAGTGGATGGCTACAAGGCTCTTTTCCTCAAACGACGCTTTTAATGTTGCTTCTTAATTTCTTTGAAATAATATCAGAGCAGCAAAGGCAGGCAATTCGTTCTCAGCAAACATTATTTGGCTATTCTCTAAAAGCAATGATTTAGAAATTGCACTAGGTGGCTGCTGGGTCAGACCGCTGCTGTGAGAAGTTAAAAAAACAACAACAACCTGCTGACCTCTGAGCCACAGAATAAAAAGTCTACTTGCTTCCAGAGATTGGCAACATCTCTAGGGCCTGATTCTGATTCTCACCAGCAGCAGATGAGGTGGTAAAACCAGTGCTTTTTCCTGGGGGTACTCAATTGTACACAGTACTGACACCTCCCCCTCCCATGTTAAAAATGTGGCATTTACTGTAACAATTTCATGGTGAGTACTGGCACCTTTCTCCCCCCCCCCTTTTTAAAGCACTGAGTATAACTATGCCTGGCAAGGGCAGCCCGTCCCATTTCACCGCCTGAGGCAAAGTGGTAATGTGCCACCCCCAGCTCCACCCACCCACCTGCCAGAGTGTCACTTATCTCACCAGAGAAATGAGGAGAAGCAGCACAGGGGCAAGATCTCGCACAAAGCCCCACAAGATCTCACGAGATTTCGCGGGACTCTCACAGGAGCTCACCTGAAGCCACTGCCGCCATGTCTCGCTTCTTCGGCAGGTGAGGTGCCCTCAAGGAATCCGCTGCCCAAAGGAGCTACTTCAGGCTGCCTTGTGGGAGGGCTGGCTCCGGACTCTGCAATAACTTCTCCATGACTTTCTAGCTTTCTCTTTCTTTTTGAATGGGGAAGGTAACAGGTAGCTCCTCATATGCACTCCTACCGTCTGAAGTGGTACAGACCACAAAGAAAGACTGCCACCTCATCCAGGAAGTGTTTTTTAAGGGAGAGGGGAGGGTTCAAGGCAGTCAAAACAGGATGTCACCTACTTTTAAGGCATATTTTAACACCATCTAGTTTAATGGGTGAGAGATTTTACTTTCTTGGGTTCCATGATCACTGCAGATGGTGACAGCAGTCACGAAATTAAAAGACGCCTGCTTCTTGGGAGAAAAGCAATGACAAACCTAGACAGCATCTTAAAAAACAGAGACATCACCTTGCTGACAAAGGTCCATATAGTTAAAGCTATGGTTTTCCCAGTAGTGATGTATGGAAGTGAGAGCTGGACCATAAAGAAGGCTGATCGCCAAAGAATTGATGCTTTTGAATTATGGTGCTGGAGGAGACTCTTGAGAGTCCCATGGACTGCAAGAAGATCAAACCTATCCATTCTGAAGGAAATCAGCCCTGAGTGCTCACTGGAAGGACAGATCGTGAAGCTGAGGCTCCAATACTTTGGCCACCTCATGAGAAGAGAAGACTCCCTGGAAAAGACCCTGATGTTGGGAAAGATTGAGGGCACTAGGAGAAGGGGAAGACAGAGGACGAGGTGGTTGGACAGTGTTATCGAAGCCACTAACATGAGTTGACCAAACTGTGGGAGGCAGTGGAAGACAGGAGTGCCTGGCGTGCTCTGATCCATGGGGTCACAAAGAGTTGGACACAACTAAATGACTAAACAACAACAAAAGTTTAATGGGTAAATGTAAAAGCTTATTGCCTTTCCCCCCTGACATGGTATTGAAGGTAACCCAAGCAACATCTTCCTTTCCTCTTGAATTATATATAGCTGTTAATGCAAAATCAGTTCATGCTGAAAACATGTTTTAATTACATATTTTATGTGCAATATATGTGCTTGCCGACAGTTTACAAAACACAAATTTACAAAGCACATGACGTTGTATATGTTTGCTCAGAAATAAGCCTCCCCGAGCTCAGCACATTGCGGTGCAGGGACCTAGGAAAAGAACTGTGCATTGCATTGCATTGGCCTTGAAGAACAAAAAGGGCACATTTTGCCCTTCACGGTAACAGTACCTGCTCGACAAATTTCTGAGATGCAGGAGTTTATCAGGTGACGGTTTTCTTGGGATGGGTAGTTTCAGTATGCCTGCTCTGAGTAGGACATGCAAAGGAGTGAGGAAGCTTCTCTGAGAAATCCCCACCCGCCACCCAGGCTGCTTGTTAAGGCCACAGGAGCTGGGCCACTGCAAAAGAGCTCGCACCCCAATACACAGGAGCACCATAACCATTTATCCATCCACGTTTCCATCCCACTAGAGGTGGACAGGAATCAAAAGCAACTTTTGAGGGAAGTGACTGGCTGATTAGCTGAGCCGTGTGCCTGACAGGCTGCGGAGTGAGAGTAAGGAGAGGCTGGGAAGGCGGATTAGCCACCCCTCTCTCCCAGGAGGGGGTCTTGACAGCACTGTCAATAGAAGAAACCTGCCAGCTGACAGCTTGCAAGAGCACTTGGAGAGTTTTTGCTATTCCTTCACCTCCCCATCTCTTTTGCGGCTGTTGTTGTAGGTCTCAGAACCTGACTGGAATGTTGAGAAGTGCTTGTTACAAAGCTTCAGTGGTTCTATTTATACAGGCAGAGAACTCTCGCTTCAGCTCTCCGCCCTGCCTCTCCGTTGGCAGCTCAGCTGCCCCAACGTCCAAGGGAGGAGAAGCTGCTTACCAAAAGCAGGCTGATGGCCGCATGATGAAGAAACACCCTCGAATCGGGTACCACTCTGCAGGGAGAAGGAGAGATGCCCTTAGGACAGCATTGCCAGATCACAACTCAGAGATTCTCAATGTACCTTTACAATTAGCCTCTGAATTGGGAGACGGAGGCAGACATACAGGGCCGGCTCTAGGGGTAGTCTGGGTGACGTGGGGCGCGAGGGCGCCAGCCCGGTAGGGGGGCGGCGCGTGGCGGAGCCATGCGGAAACCATGCTGCATGCTGCGCCCGCCCACCAGCCACAGCAAGAAATGGAGTGGGGCGGGGGTGCCGGAGCGATCGCCGCACCACGACGCCAGGGCACCCGACATGCTTGAGACGGCCCTGCAGACATAGCTCCCCCCACCTATTCTCTCTCTGCTCCTTCCACCCAGCAGCCAGTAGACAGAAGGACTTGAGGCAGCTTCAGGGTGGGGTGAGGAAGAGGATGAAGGGGAACAGCTGTCTTGCCTCTGATTAAACACTGAATTAAAAAGTGTAGCACAATCCATGGGTTGCGAGGGATCTGGTAGTCTAAACTCAGGGTATTTTAAACAAATCCCCTGGGTCGATAAATATTTGAACCTGTATTTATGCCTACTCCTTCTCTAGACTATTTTGCGGATGGGATTCAACTGCATAATGGCAAGTTCAGGTTGAACAAGTGAAGTGATTTGGTGCTATTTGTACGGGGGCGGGACAACGGAATATGGATCCTTGTGTTCCACAAGTGGGCTGAATAACAAAAGGATCGGCTGGGTGTTTGGATTCAAAACATGGGGCTAAACCAGGGGTCAGCAAACTTTTTCAGCAGGGGGCTGGTCCACTGTCCCTCAGACCTGGGGGACAGGACGGCGGACTATATTTTGAAAAAAATAATAATGAATGAATTTCTATGCCCCACAAATAACCCAGAGGTGCATTTAAAATAAAAGCACATATTCTACTCATGTAAAAACACACTGTCACAGTGGCCGGAGTGGACTACTTCAGAGTAACGACGCTACGCAGCTCTGCATTTTATTCTTTTATTGGTGCTGCGTATTTACAGTGCTCAAGTCATTGCTATTTACACGGAGCGATGTTGTCAGTCGGTTTCAGAACCTCCTAATGGCTTTTGGCGCGTCTTTCTCCAACACAAAAGCTTTGGCAGACCCATCCTCTTGCCCCTCCTCTTCCTGCGTAATTCTGGAGTTGGAGGGATGGGTCTTCCCCCCTTGCTTGCCCCTTCCTGTCCCACCTGGGACCCTGGCTCCTCTACCTTGCCTGAGCCTCGGACACGACTTCCTGCTTCCCCACTGGAATCGGAACTCTCCCTGCTTTCCCCTTTGCTCGGGGACGGGCTTGAACTCAGGAGGGGAGGGACTTCGCGATATCCCCTGTCCCTCACATCCACCCCCCTCCCAAGCTCTCCTTCACCCCTCCCCAGGCCCCCCCCATGTGTCGGTGACGACTGGAAGCCTAAGAACTCAGTGCTCTCCGAGCCCGTTGGTGTGAATACCTCCCCCCAGTCCTGCGAGCCCCCCCCTTCCGCCTGGGCGGACGGGAATCCCAAAAAGTCCGTGGCGTCAGAGCTGGTGGGGGTAAAAACGTTCTGCCAATCTGCTCCTTCCTCTGACTGGGTGGATCTCGGTGACACCCATACCTCATCCTCTGGTTCCTCAAACTCCGCTTCCCAGCGCCATGGTGAGCTGCTCTCCCGTGCCTCCTCCTCCTCCCCCTCCCTTTCCATGTGCCAGGGCTTGGGTCTGTGGGGAAAGAGGGCGTGAAATTCTTCCACCAAGAATTCCTCCTGTATCTGAGTGGCTGGGACCCATTCATTCTGGGACGGTGGAGCATCCTCCCATGCCATGAGGTACTCCAGTCCCCCCACCCCCCACCTTGAATCCAGGATGGCCGTGGCCTCATTGAGTTGCTCCCTGCCTTCCCTCTCCCCCCCTCCCTCGGGGGTTTGTTCGCTGTCTCGGAGCCTGCTGCTTTCCCTGTACGGCGACAGCAGCGATCTATGAAACACTGGATGCACCCTCATGTCCTCTGGCAGTGCCAGCCTGTATGCCACCGGGTTTACCTGTTGCGTGACCGTGAAGGGGCCCAGCCTTTTGGGTGCCAGCTTTTTGCACCTCCCTCTGGTGGGAAGGCCCTCCGAGGACAACCACACCTTGTCCCCCACCCTGATGACCTCCCCTTGTCGCCTGTGGCGATCTGCCCCCTTTTTGTACGCTTCCTTGGCCCTCTCCAAGTGTTCTCTGAGCTGCTGGTGCACCGTCTCCAGTTCCTCTGCCCAATCCTCAGCCTGTGGGCCCTCCTCCTCCTCCTCCTCCCTCTCCCTCTCTGGGAAAGATCTGAGGTCGCGCCCGTAATTGGCCTTAAAGGGCGACACCCCTGTGGAGACGTGCACTGCATTGTTGTAGGCAAATTCTGCTAGTGGCAAGCGATCCACCCAGTCCGTTTGCCGCTGGCTGACGTAGCATCTCAGGTACTGCTGCAGAATGGCGTTGACCCTCTCCGCTTGTCCGTTGGTCTGCGGGTGTCTAGCCGTCGACAAGCTGACCTCCACCTGCAGGAGGTTCATGAGCCGCCGCCAGAACCTGGAAACAAATTGGCGGCCACGATCCGAAATAACCCTTAAAGGTAATCCATGCAGTCTGAAAATGTGATCAACAAACAGTTTGGCTGTCTCTTCTGCCGAGACTGCCCTGGCACACGGTATAAAGTGACACATTTTGGACATAAGGTCCACCACCACCAACACTGCAGTCTTACCCCTGGACGAAGGCAGATCTGTGATGAAGTCCATGGACACCACTTCCCACGGCCTGTGTGGTGTGGCTAAGGGCTCCAGCAACCCTGGTGGCGCTGCTCTGACCACCTTCGCCCGCTGGCAGGTGGTACAGCCCCTTACATAGTCTCGAACATCTTCCCGCACCCCTGGCCACCAGAAGTGTCTCATGACTAGGTGAGCGGTTTTGTCCCTTCCAAAATGCCCCGCTGTAGGGTTGTCGTGCATCTGCTTGAGGACCGTACGTCGAAGCTGGGTGGTGGGTAGGTACAGCGCACCCTTGTAGAAAAGCAGCCCTCTGCGTTCTGCAAAGTCTTTTGCCTGCTCCCTCCCCCCTCTCAGTTCTCTGAAGATGCGGTTGGCAAATTCATCCGCTGCCGTCAGTGCTGTGAGTTCTGCCTCGCTCACCACAGCTGCTCCGCAGGACCATGCCGACGGGGGGAAAATGTGCCTTGGGGCTGGTGGCGCCTCCTCCTCCATGTACTCTGGCTTGCGGGAGAGGGCATCCGCCCTGACATTCTGCTCCCCCGGGATGTAGTGGATGGAGAAGTTGAAGTTCGAGAAGAACTCTGCCCACCGTATCTGCCGCTGGTTGAGCACCCTGGCAGTTCTCCAGAACTCCAGGTTCTTGTGGTCTGTGCACACCTGGATGGGGTGCTTCGCGCCCACCAGGAAGTGTCGCCAGTGCTGGAACGCAGCGTAGATCGCAAGAAGTTCCCTATCAAACACTGTGTAGTTGCGTTCAGGCTGTGTCAGCTTCCTGGAGAAGAAGGCACAGGGTCTCCACTCCCTGTTGGCGTCCAGTTGCAACAAAATTGCGCCCACAGCTTTTTCAGAAGCATCTGTCTCAATGCGTAGGGGCGCGTCCTGCACCACATGGAACAGGTTTTGGTCTGAGGCGAACACTCTCTTGAGGCTTTCGAACGCTGCTTGCGCCTCTGGTGTCCACTTGAACTTCTGCTTGCCTCTCAGGCAGTCCGTGATGGGAGCCGTAACGCGAGAGAAGTTCTTGATGAACTTCCTGTAGAAGTTAGCGAAGCCTAGTAGGCGTTGGGCATCTTTGCGCGTCCTGGGGCTGTGCCAGTCCAGGACGGCCTGCACCTTGTCCTTGTCCATCGCCAGCCCCTTGTCTGACAGCTTGTAGCCCAGGAAGTCCACCTCTTTGGTGTGAAACTTGCACTTCTCCAGCTTCACATACAGGTGGTTCTCCTTCAGGCGTTGCAACACCTCTCTGACATCTTTCACATGCTGCACTGGGTCATTCGAGTAGATAAGGATGTCATCTAGGAAGACCAAGCATTTCCTGAAGAGGAGGGACCCCAGGACGTGGTGCATGAAGGCCTGGAAGCATGCTGAGCCCCCTTGCAAACCGAAGGGCATCACCAGATATTCAAAAGAGCCCAGAGGCGTGAACATCGTGGTTTTCCATTCATCTCCTTCCCGGATCCTGATCAAGTTGTACGCCCCCCTTAGGTCCAGCTTGGTGAAAATCTTGCCCCTGCGTGCCGCTGTCAGGAGATCATCCACTCTGGGCATGGGGAAAGCCACGGGCTCTGTCACCGAATTCAGCCGTCTAAAGTCCACCACAAGACGGCGCTGTTGCGTGTCTTTCTTGTCCACCCAGAAGACCGGGCTGCCCCCTGCTGCCTTGCTTTCCCTTATGAACCCCCGCTTGAGGTTCTTGTCGATGAAAGCGCGCAAATCCTCCAGCTCCTGGTCTGACATGGCGTACAGCTTGGCTGGGGGTATCGTCGCCCCTGGCACCAGGTTGATCTGGCAGTCAAAAGGCCTGTGCGGGGGTAGGTGGTCGGACTCCGCTTCGCTGAAGACCTCCTGCAGGTCCCAGTACTGCTTGGGTATTGCCTCACCCCCTTTGATATGCATGGTGGCCACCGTGGCTATCGGAGGCCCCTCCCCTGGTTGGTGCTGCATGCAATGTTCCAGACAAAAGTCTGACCCAAACGTGATGCACCTCTGGTGCCAACTGATGGAGGGGTCGTGGCGCGCCAGCCAGCTCATGCCCAAGACGATGGGGGGGTCTGAGATGGTGGTGACGTTGAACGCCAGTGTCTCTGAGTGCCTTCCCACCGTCATTCTCATGGGGGGGGTTTGATGTGTGATGGCCCCTCCCAGCAGCTCCCTGCCGTCAATGGTTGCTACGTGCAGAGGAAAATCCAACTGCAAAAGCTGGATTTGGTGCTCTTCTGCAAAGCTTCTCGAGAAGAAGTTGGCGGACGCCCCACTGTCAATTAAGGCGAGGACCGTCAGGGGATAGCCATTTGGGAGCGTTAGCGTCACTTCTAGAACCACTCCTGCTCTGGGAGGGGTGGGCTGGCTCTGCACCTCTCTGTGCGGGTGGGCGGGCTGGGGCTGTTGTCTGCTGACTGTGCCTGGCTGCTGCCCCTTGTCTCCTGCAGCCAGGCTTTCCCGTTTCCCTGCTGTGGTGCTGCGTCAGTGGGGGAGGGCACCACCGTTCCCGCCTTTCCTTGCCACTCCCTGCGATGTGGGCAGTCTCTGACGAGATGCTGGGGTGAGTTGCAGAGAAAGCAATTCCCGCCCCTTCCCTCCTTGCGTCTTGGCGCCGCTGGGGTTTGAAAAGCCCGCGCGCGCGCGCTATCAATCTGCATGGGCTCCTGGTCCTGGCTGGCTCCAGGCGTGGCCTGAAAGGGTTGTTGAGGGAGTGGCTTCTCCTGCGACCGTGGGAACCAAGCCCGCTTTGCGCGCGTCGCTTGCTTGTCGTTCCACCGGGATTCCTGCCTCACCCCCACCGCCAGAGCTGCTTTGCTCAGCTGATCCATAGTACTGGGCTTTGGACCTCTCGAGAGTTCATCCTTCACCTCCTCGCTCAAACCCAAGTAAAACGCAGCTTGCATGGGAGGCGAATCCAAAACCCACCCCAGTCTGTGCACCAGCATGGTGAATTTCGCCCAATATGCGCGAACTGTCATATTTCCTTGGCGTAAATTATGCAGTTCCTCCTTAGTCTGGTCCAAATGACTATCGGACGAATACATCGTCCTCAAACCTTCTAGAAATTGTTGGACATTTTTCATGCAAGGATTCTTGGTTGCGATTAATGGTCTTAGCCACTCCCTGGCTGCTCCGGTGAGATGTTCCACAATAAACGCTACTCTGTGCTCATCATCGGGGAACTCATTCTGGTGCAGCTCAAGAGCATACACGATCTCAGTCTCAAAGCCCTGAAACTCCTTCGGGTCTCCATTGAACTTGCTTACAAGGGTCCCTGCTCTCCTTCCTGGCAGCACTTGGACTTGGGGAGCCCCTCCCGCCTTGTTTTTCTCTGCATCCAGCTTGTTTTGGAGGTCTACCGCCACCGCCCTTAAATGCTGCTCTTTTTCCTGGAGCTCTCTCACCTGTTCCGCAAGTTGTAGCCGGTCGTCCTGGACCTTCTTAGTCTCCTCTTTAGCTGCCTTCAATTCTCCCTGCGCCTGCAGCGACAGCTGTTGCAGTTCTAGCTGGGCTTGCTCAGCGATCTGCCGCCACTTCTCCGCCTCGGACACGCTCATCCCGGCAACTCCGAAGTAGCCCAAAAATGATTAGGAGGTTGCTGTCACAGTGGCCGGAGTGGACTACTTCAGAGTAACGACGCTACGCAGCTCTGCATTTTATTCTTTTATTGGTGCTGCGTATTTACAGTGCTCAAGTCATTGCTATTTACACGGAGCGATGTTGTCAGTCGGTTTCAGAACCTCCTAATGGCTTTTGGCGCGTCTTTCTCCAACACAAAAGCTTTGGCAGACCCATCCTCTTGCCCCTCCTCTTCCTGCGTAATTCTGGAGTTGGAGGGATGGGTCTTCCCCCCTTGCTTGCCCCTTCCTGTCCCACCTGGGACCCTGGCTCCTCTACCTTGCCTGAGCCTCGGACACGACTTCCTGCTTCCCCACTGGAATCGGAACTCTCCCTGCTTTCCCCTTTGCTCGGGGACGGGCTTGAACTCAGGAGGGGAGGGACTTCGCGATATCCCCTGTCCCTCACACACACTGATTCCCGGACTGTCCGCGGGCCAGATTTAGAAGGCGATTGGGCCAGATCCAGCCCCAGGGCCTTAGTTTGCCTACCCATGGGCTAAACTTACTCTCCAGCAGGAGAGAGTCCCCAGCAGCAGAGTTTAAACACATAAAAGTCAAGAAGCAGTATAGCGCTGGGAATATAGGTTGTTAAACTCTATAATCTCATTTAATCCAAAAACAGCGCCCCTCTATTTCTACCCCTCTTGCAATGAACAGACCACACACTGCTAGTTTAAAATGCTTTACTTACAAAATGTTCCAAATGTCAGAGTCATGTATCTATCCAAGCAGCAAGAAGGAGAACAAAGGCAGAATACTCTTGGGTAGAAATAACAGAAAGATAGCTTCAGACACCTGCTTTAAGTTTGGAGTTCACTTCCATGACGTGGAAAGAGACAGAACAGGAAGCGAGGGCCTCACTTCCTCTCTTGTCAGAGGAGAAAGCATGAACCAGATGAGTCCTGGAATCCAGCTCTATTGTATTAACCCTTTCATGCACTAACTAGTACTCATGCATAGTTGTGTCTGACCGCAACAACAACAACACCTCAACACCCTCCTCCACTTTTGACAGTAAGAAGCATGATATAGAAATGCACTGGGAAGTGTGGGGTAGCAATTGCTTAACACAATATTGTGTGGCACCCCTGCAAATGAAGAATAAACCTCAAAAAACAGCCAACATTTTATAACCTCCCTGCAAACTTTGAGTAGATAAATCAGGTTGAATGCTCCATAACTGGGTTGTTTGGAAGCACCCCAAGAGCCAGTATTTTGGGGAGGATCAGCTCCAGAGGGTATTGAGGTCAAGGTTCCAAGACCAAGACTAAAAAACAACCCACTTCCCCAAGAGCACAGCACTTCTCGTAAGAGCGTCACTGCTGGATCAGATTAAAAAATTGGTCTGGTCCAGCACCCTGCTCCTAAACAGATAGTTAAACAGATGCCCTTTGGAACGCTACAAATAGGAATCAAGGGTAATAGTCCACCCACACTGGTTTCCAGGGATACACAAGCTCTGGACATAAAGGTGCCATATTTCTTTCATTTCTTTCATGAAATTGTCTTAATTCCCCTTTAAACCATCTGAGCAACTGTCCGACACTGCATTAAATGGCACTGAATTCCCTAAGTTACGTTTGCACTCTATGGAGAATTACTCCCTTTTCTCTGTCCTGTATCTACTACCAATTAATTTCATTTGAAGGATTCCTAGTATTATGAGAGGAGGAAGGAGGAGGCAAGCTTACAGTGGTACCTCGGGTTACAGACACTTCAGGTTACAGACGCTTCAGGTTACAGACTCCGTTAACCCGGACGTAGTACCTCAGGTTAAGAACTTTGCTTCAGGATGAGAATAGAAATCGTGGGGCGGCAGAGCAGTGGCAGCAAGAGGCCCCATTAGCTAAAGTGGTACCTCAGGTTAAGAACAGTTTCAGGTTAAGAACAGACCTCCAGAATGAATTAAGTCCTTAGCCCGAGGTAGCACTGTATTTCTATTCACTTTCACCACACCATGCACAATTTTTGTAGACAGTGGAACCTCATCCTAAACATCTTAGCCAATTTTACTGGTGTTAAGTACCGTCTATACATCATCTTCAAAACATTCTCTTTCAGGGCAGTACATGCAGTAAATTTCAAAGTTTGATTCCACAATTTCAACCACGCATCATATTCAATATTATACCCAAAATCTTTTGCCCATTTTATCATCACATCTTTTGTCAATTCATCTTTTGCTCTCGAAGCATTATATAAAGGGTAGTAAAGAATCCCATGTGGAAGGTCTTCAGCCCGATCTAAACCACAAGGATTTAAGGGTCTGGCATATTTCTGTTGTTGCTGTTTAGTCATTTAGTCGTGTCCGACTCTTCGTGACCCCATGGACCATAGCACGCCAGGCACTCCTGTCTTCCACTGCCTCCCGCAGTTTGGTCAAACTCATGTTCGTAGCTTCATGAACACTGTCCAACCATCTCGTCCTCTGTCGTCCCCTTCTCCTTGTGCCCTCAATCTTTCCCAACATCAGGGTCTTTTCCAGGGAGTCTTCTCTTCTCATGAGGTGGACAAAGTATTGAAGCCTCAGCTTCAGGATCTGTCCTTCCAGTGAGCACTCAGGGCTGATTTCCTTCAGAATGGATAGGTTTGATCTTCTTGCAGTCCATGGGACTCTCAAGAGTCTCCTCCAGCACCATAATTCAAAAGCATCAATTCTTCGGCGATCAGTCTTCTTTATGGTACAGCTCTCACTTCCATACATCACTACTGGGAAAACCATAGCTTTAACTATACGCCTTATTAGCTATTACCTGTTAATTAATAAAGGGTTGTATTCTGAAGAGATTTGTGTCATTCTGTCCTTCTTGAAAACGCTCTGACCTAAAAGAATCTCCTGTCATCAATTTTTATGACAATAGGCCATGGAAATTCGGCACTGTTCATGTTATAATTCATTTGTGCCCAAATTAATTATTCATTCTTACCGGTATTTCTGCTACCTTGTCTTACTTCTATCTTTACTGTTACTTTTATACTGTTTTGCAGTGGTCATAGAATCATAGAATCATAGAGTTGGAAGAGACCACAAGGGCCATCCAGTCCAACCCCCTGCCAAGCAGGAAACACCATCAAAGCATTCCTGACAGATGGCTGTCAAGCCTCTGCTTAAAGACCTCCAAAGAAGGAGACTCCACCACACTCCTTGGCAGCAAATTCCACTGCCGAACAGCTCTTACTGTCAGGAAGTTCTTCCTAATGTTTAGGTGGAATTTTCTTTCTTGTAGTTTGAATCCGTTGCTCCTTGTCCGCTTCTCTGGAGCAGCAGAAAACAACCTTTCTCCCTCCTCTATATGACATCCTCTCCAGGCTAAACATACCCAGCTCCCTAAGCCGTTCCTCATAAGGCATCGTTTCCAGGCCTTTGACCATTTTGGTTGCCCTCTTCTGGACACGTTCCAGCTTATCAGTATCCTTCTTGAACTGTGGTGCCCAGAACTGGACACAGTACTCCAGGTGAGGTCTGACCAGAGCAGAATACAGTGGTACTATTACTTCCCTTGATCTAGATGCTATATTCCTATTGATGCAGCCCAGAATTGCATTGGCTTTTTTAGCTGCTGCATCACACTGCTGACCCATGTCAAGTTTGTGGTCTACCAAGACTCCTAGATCCTTTTCACATGTACTGCTCTCAAGCCAGGTGTCTCCCATCCTGTATTTGTGCCTTTCATTTTTTTTTTGCCCAAGTGTAGTACTTTACATTTCTCCTTGTTAAAATTCATCTTGTTTGCTTTGGCCCAGTTGTCTATTCTGTTAAGGTCATTCTGAAGTGTGATCCTGTCCTCTGGGGTGTTAGCCACCCCTCCCAATTTGGTGTCATCCGCAAACTTGCTCAGGATGCCCTAAAGCCCATCATCCAAGTCATTGATAAAGATGTTGAACAAGACTGGGCCCAAGACAGAACCCTGTGGCACCCCACTAGTCACTACTCTCCAGGATGAGGAGGAGCCATTGATGAGCACCCTTTGGGTTCGGTCAGTAAGCCAGTTACAAATCCACTGAATGGTAGCATTGTCTAGCCCACATTTTACCAGCTTCTTTACAAGAATATCATGGGGCACCTTGTCAAAGGCCTTGCTGAAATCAAGATAGGCTACATCCACAGCGTTCCCTTCATCTACCAGGCTTGTAATTCTGTCAAAAAATGAGATCAGATTAGTCTGACATGACTTATTTTTCAGGAACCCATGCTGACTTTTAGTGATCACAGAGTTTCTTTCTAGGTGCTCACAGACTGTTTGCTTAATTATCTGCTCTAGAATCTTTCCTGGTATTGATGTCAGGCTGACTGGGCGGTAATTGTTTGGGTCCTCTCTTTCCCCCTTTTTGAAAATAGGGACAACATTTGCCCTCCTCCAGTCTGCTGGAACTTCGCCTGTTCTCCAGGAATTTTCAAAGATTATTGCCAGTGGTTCTGAAATCACCTCTGCCAGTTCTTTTAATACTCTTGGATGTAGTTCATCTGGCCCTGGAGACTTGAATACATCTAAACTAGCCAAGTATTCTTGTACTACCTCCTTACTTATTCTGGGCTGTGTTTCCCCTGCTGAATCATCTGCTCCATATTCTTCAGGTCGGGCGTTGTTTTCTTTCTTGGAGAAGACTGAGGCAAAGAAGGCATTGAGGAGTTCTGCCCTTTCTCTGTCCCCTGTTTGCATTTCACCATCTTCTCCTCTGAGTGACCCCACTGTTTCCTTGTTTTTCCTTTTGCTACGGACATACCCATAAAAGCCCTTTTTGTTGCTTTTAACCTCTCTAGCGAGCCTGAGTTCATTCTGTGCTTTAGCTTTTCTGACTTTGTCTCTACACGTGCTGGCTATATGTTTGAATTCCTCTCTGGAGATTTCCCCCCTTTTCCATTTTTTGTACATATCCCTTTTAAATCTTAACTCAGTCAAAAGTTCTTTAGATAGCCAGCCTGGCTTTTTTAGGCACCTTCCATGTTTCCGTCTCATTGGTATTGCCTGAAGTTGTGCTTTTAATATCTCCCTTTTAACAAACTCCCAACCATCATGAACTCCCTTCCCTTTTAGTATTACTGTCCATGGGATTTCACCCAGCGTTTCCCTAAGTTTTCTGAAGTCGGCTTTCTTAAAGTCTAGAATTTGGACCTTAGTATGCTTGGTTGCTCCTTTCCACTGGATAATAAACTCCAGAAGAGCATGGTCACTCCCACCTAATGATCCTGCCACTTCTACCCCACTAACCAAGTCATCACTATTGGTTAGGACCAGATCTAAAATGGCTGATCCTCTTGTTGCTTCTCCCACTTTCTGGACAATGAAGTTGTCTGCAAGGCCAGTGAGGAATCTGTTCGACCTTATGCTCTTGGCTGAGTTTGACATCCAACAAATATCAGGATAGTTGAAATCCCCCATTACTACTATCTCACTTCCTTTGGAATGCTTGGCCATCTGTTCCAGGAAGGCATCATCTGTGTCCTCAGTTTGGCTTGGGGATCTATAGTAAACTCCCACAATGAGATCACTGTTGTTTTTCTCTCCCTTAATTTTGACCCAGATACTCTCAATTTGGCTTTGAAGTTTTAAATCCTGGATCTCTTCACAGGTATACATATCCCTAACATATAAAGCTACTCCTCCTCCTTTCCTGTTTGGTCTATTTCTCTTAAATAGATTGTATCCCTCTATTACTACATTCCAGTCATGAGACTCATCCCACCAGGTTTCAGTGATGCCTATTATGTCATATTTAGTTTGCTGTACCAAGAGCTCAAGTTCATCTTGTTTATTTCCCATGCTCTGTGCATTAGTATACAGACATTGAAGACCGTTGATCATTCCCCCATGTCTCTTATTTAAGGATATTTTCGTCCCACCACTAGGTCTGCATGCTGCTTGCTCCATTTGGTCCTTGACATTTGGATGATCATCTTCAGCATTTGATAGACTCCTACCTTCAGGACCACTTTCTCCCTCCCCCACATAAGTCAGTTTAAAGCCCTCCTGATGAGGTTTTTGAGTTTTGTGGCAAAAACATTCCTCCCAACTTTTGTGAGGTGCAGTCCATCACTTGCCAGAAGTCCATCTTCAAGAAACTGCAGACCGTGATCTAGGAATCCAAACCGTTCCTGTTTGCACCATTTGCGAAGCCAGTTGTTCACTTCCCCTATTTTTCCCTCTCTCCCTGGGCCATGTCGTTCAACTGGGAGGACAGAAGAGATGACAATTTGTGCATCTAATTGCTTCAACTTCCTGCCCAGAGCCTCATAATCATTTTTGATCTTCTGTAAGCTATGGCTTGCAGTGTCATTGGTTCCCACATGCACCAAAAGGAAGGGGTATTTGTCGGTGGGTTTTATGATTCCTTGCAGCCGTTCTGTTACATCTTTGATCTTGGCCCCAGGTAGACAGCACACCTCTCGAGACATCTTGTCAGGCCCACAGATCACTGCTTCTGTACCCCTCAGTAGGGAATCCCCTATCACCACTACACGCCTCTTCATAGGCTTGGTTGGGATTCTTCCATGTGCTGTCCCTTCCAAGGTTACCTGAATATTCCCGGAGGACTGACTTTGCTGCTCGTCTTCATATTCCTCATCAACTGTGATGAGGAAGAGATCCCATGGTCTTGGGACTAGAAACAAATAAAGGAATTGGAATGGGAATCGCTTGGCAACCAACCCCTGCTTGCCAGCCACAGGATTATTGCAGCAACTTCCTTCATCAAAATCATGTTATTTGTGTTTTGTTTTCCTGTTGAAGACTGCTTAATGGCAAGAGACACATGGGGGATCACACACAGTTTGATGCATTAATATTTCCCTCTTCCTGCTCTTAATAGCCTTATGTTGTCTCCAGCGGAGCCATTCCTTAACCTCTGGCTGGTCTACATTTGTTCTATTTTCTGCCACCCTCCAAGTCATGAGAAATTATTTCGCCTGGTCTCTTGGTCTCTTGGATTCTTGCTCCCGGTTGGAGATTGCCGGTGGCGTTTTTAGTATGAGAGAGATTTGTGCTGTCTGGCTTAGAGGCACGTTTTCCCCCGCCCCTCTCCCAGATTTTCACAAATCCTCAACACAGCTCTGCAATGGGACTGTGTGAGGTAACTGGTGCTGGACTGCACCACAGCAGACTTCAGGGCAAGAGGTGAGAGGGGTGTCTAATGCCTGCTTGCTGCTTTATCTAGATTCACCTACTGCCCCTGCTACATGTAGGCTTCACAACAGACCAGCAGAGCATAGCTGCCAAGTCTCCCGTATTCCCCGGAAAATCCCCGTTTTTCCAGCTGTTCCTAGCTGAAAAAAACAGATTTTTTTGTTTTTCCCCGGTTTATTTTGGCGCGGCGGCCATTTTGGAACTGGGCGGAGCATGCTCAGAAGTGACTTTTGATGCTGCTCTGCCCAGTTCCAAAATGGCTGCAGTGCAACTTCTGGCACGGCGGCCATTTTGGAACTGGGGAAAGCAGCATCAAAAGTCACTTCTGAGCATGCTCCGCCCAGTTCCAAAATGGCAGCAGTGCAACTTCCGGTCTGCTACTTCCAGCCTGGTCCCTTATTTCTCCGACAGCAACTTGGCAGGTATGCAGCAGAGGGAAATCACTATTTTAGCTAGCATGTTTGTGTCATAGAATAAAAATCAGCCAGGAGCATGCTCACATACAGGGGCGGAGGAAGGGGGTTGCGGTGGGTGCAGGCCGCGGCGCTCCGGGTGCCACCACTAAGGGGTGTGTGACAAAATGCCGGGCGGCAATCACCGCGGGGCCTGCAGTGCGCCCAAGCCATGCATCTTTCCTGGGAGAGACGCAGTGGGTTGGGCGCACGCAGGCTCCGCGCTGCCCAAATGGTCCGCCCGCTGCCTCCCCCCCCAGCTATAGGGCGGCTGAGTGGGAGGAGGCAGGCAGACTCCGGAGGCCCTGCTGTGCACCTCGCCCCTATGGGCGGCTCGCACCAACCCTGGGCACCCGAGTGGCTTCCTTTGCCGCTGCTCATTTAGTGCACATGCTCAGGTACCAGATCACTGAGTTCACTACCATTGTGCATGCAGTTCCCTACACAGGTTTCACTGTGTCAAGGAAGGCAGGGCATCCAAAGTCTAGCACTGAGAAACATACTAGCAGCATGGATTTGTTTCATACTCACTTTTCCATGCATTGCCCCAGGATGCACTCCTAGCCCAACCCAATACCAGAATTCCTGAAATGGACAAGACTTCTGGTCTGGAAGCAAGAAGCCTAGGCTTAGAACCAGGCTGCACACCTATTGGAAATAATATATATAAGATAAGAATAATATTGGACAAAACTGGATATTGAAACCTGCTTAACCTAAAGCATATATCCCAGTTTCCAGTGGCCCTTTAAAGTACGCTTCACGCAGAGTATACACAGTCAGAAGTTGACCTGGCTAAGAAAACACCACCAAGAGCGTAGGGAATTATCTCCCTTATATGAAACCCCTTACTAGCTGCACACTTGTAAAAGTATGCAAATGAAAATATAAACGGTTGGGTTTCTTTAACTGAAATACAAACTGACTCTAAAGAGACTTTAAACTAAAGATAAATGCTTTCTCTCTTAGCAATGTTATCTACCCATTTTCCAAACCTCCCACAAAACTCCCATTAAACTACCCAAGAATTAACAGCAAACTAGCATTATAACTAAGCAACTCTCATACTAAGATTCAACTGGGAATCTCTTAAACTGAGAACAACTGAGAGAGTGATCTACTTAGAGATGAATCAAACTGAAAGATCTAACTAAGAGATACAGAAGGCTTTCTGGCAGAGCCTTATATACAAGAAGCAGAGCCCACGCCTGTGAGCAATTAACAGAAACACCGGCAACTGTTTCTCTTAAACAGACAGTATTTACATTAGACCGGCTCTAAAGTAACTTGACTATTCAAAAAATCCAACAACACCATGTAACAATGTTGCTTCCTTTGCCAGCGCCTGAGCCACATGCAAACACACACGTGCGCAAATGCACATATGCCCACCGGGGGGGATGACAGACCAGGGGCAGAGCATGGAGGGTGAACAAAACCTGCCGCACCATCCCAGCGCTCGCCAAAATAAATAAACGTATCAAGGTGTGTGCCTATCACAGCAGCATTAAAAACACAAGGTATATCTACTGGCGAGAGTCTTCCTTGTGTCAGATTCCCAGCATGTTACGTTCCTTTTATATATATATATATAATGTTTTATTAAGATTTTCAAAAATACAACAATACAAAACAATAAAGACAAAAAACAGAAAAAACAAGAACAGAAGAAAAACAAATACATATAAAGCACAAAATCCTATATCACTTCACATTGTATATTGGGACCTCCTCGGGTTCCCCTCCCTGTGGCTCTTAAATACATTTATGTTTAGCAAATTCTATACCAGTTTAATCTCCTTATAAAATCTTATTTTCTTCCTCTAAAATAACATGTTCACAAATTCCACAGTTTATTTGCTACTTAATTTCCTGATCTAATAAGTTACTTTGGCATATTTTTATAAATACAGTTTGAAATATTTCCATTCTTCCTCCATCGCTTCCTCCCCCTGGTTGCGGATTCTTCCGGTCGCCAGCATGTTACGTTCCTAACCAGTTACTGCTGCTGATGTCATTGGCATGTGGGTAACTGGGGGTTCCTGTGCTAAGCAAGATGTGTTGTGCCCCACCCACGTTTGTGCGGGGGGAACATAGCATACTGTGCATAACATTGATGGGATCACTCGAGTATACAAAATGTGTTCAAGGTCTCCAAGAATTCTAAGGATGGTAGTGCGGCAGGACTTGCTTTTGCAAAAGCCAATGGGGTTTACATGGATTCATGTGCCAACGTGGAACATCGCCTCCTGTGCTATGCTACACATAGGGCAGAGAATCATAGGCCTGTTCACTGCCTTGCAAAAATGATCAACAACATTTCAGTGAATGGATGAACAGTGCCTGTTGCGTCTCTCCAATGGGCAAACTAACCTGGCTGTTGATGCAGAGCGCACCTGGCATTTAGATATGTGGTCTTTGCCACTAGTGGGATATTTTTAGACTATGCACCAAGCCCTATGCTAAGTAATTATTCTGTTGAGCATTGTCAGCCAAAGTTGCTTTCTCCCCAGCGTAAGAGCAGCTTTATGGAAAGATGAACTCTAATCTCTGTGTTTTCCTCCGTGGCAGTGAGCTTAAACTAACCACTTCAGTACAAATTCCCCAGGTTGTTATTTCATATTATGTTAATGCAGGTTCTTACAATATTGACTGCAAAGAGCTTCACAAAAGCCTGCACACCAATGGGAAATTCTTCTCAGGGTGAATGAGAGAGACACTCAGATCTTTTTGATCTGGAACAGATTCCTCTGTTCCAGGAGTGACCCTGGCTTAATGAGACTTCAGTTCAGCTAGGCCCTGTGGATGTTCACTGTCAATGAGACAGGCTTCTGCTATGCTTAAAGCTTTAGATTGTGCCTGTAGAAAGCAAGGGGAAGCCTGGCAGCTGTTGGCTTTTAATTTTAAAAAGACAGGCGAGTTCAAGCAGCAGTGGGAAAGGGAGGCTGTCAGTCAGCATTTTTGCATGTTTAGATATGTTTAGATACCCTCACACTAAGCCACTCTACCATATCTGTGCGGCTGTTTCACTCACATATAGAGGGTGGATTTAGATGGATTGTTAATGATCAATTCATAGCACTGTTGACTGCAATGCATTGCAGAGAACCTATTGTAGTGATTCGAGGAGACTTTGACTGGTTTCCCGTTTTGCTTCTGGCTGCAATTCGAAGTGGTTTATTTTTAGAAAAAGAAAACAAATAACCACACAAACGATCCTATTATGCACGCTGGAGAAAAGGGACTATTATTACCCAGATAGTCCTGATACTTCCCACACCTGCATAATAAAGAGATTTGCAGGACTGCAAGTGATGCATTTGCCGCCATAAGTCGTTTGATCCACAGTTTCCTAAAAGGTGAAGAGTGGCAGGGCTTTCTTGGGACATTTCCTTGCTCAGGCAAGCCTGCCAAGCTCTTTCCCAGATGCCCTCTAGAATTATAGCAGCATGTTTTCATTTTGTTAGGCATTTGTGCTATTGCCATTACATTTTAATTTCTTATTTGGTTATTTTACTTATTGCTATTTTATGTTTTTGAACATTAGCAGATTTTATGGCCATATAAGCTGCCTTGTGTGTGTTTCTTGAGTCTGAAAGGCAGGATGGAAAATAAATTGATGTGGTAGCATGCAAGCCTCCTTCCCTATTAAGAGAACTCCTGGTGTATGTTGGGCACATGCCAAAACAGGCAACGGCTGCATAGGCAGGTTGTTATGCGGCAAGTGGGAAAATATGTGGTCCAGGGTCACAAACCGTACTTCCATAAGTCTAAGGGAGGTTTGGGCAGGTGTGTATGTATCTATACACAGTATATATATACACACATACATACATACAAACAAACACCACCACTATCTGAAACCTATGGGAGTTTAAAGTGCAACTTGTGAGATGGCACAGAAGAGAGGGGGTTGCAGTTCCAAGAACAGAACAGTGTCAAAAACTCCACTGAACATATCTAAAGCCACTCTTTGGATCCTGACCATAAATGTGTTGTGGCAGTGGCAGATCTTGGGGTCTCAGATTTCAGCAGTGCCCCGTAGGACGCCAAAATTCGGCACCCCTGCATCTCTCTCGCCCCATCGTAAATAATAGTTGTGGCGCCCCCAGTAGACCCCCCCCCCCGAGGCTCTCCACCCAGTGCAACCAAACCCGTTGTGCTCCTCTAAGTCTGCCTCTGGCTATGGATCCATCTTGTAATTATGCCGAGTTCTCACATGCAGCATGAAGTGGTATAATCCTAGAAGATATTTACCATTTGATTCTGCTAAGTGAATAAACTGCCCTTGAGTGGTTCTTACAAGAGAGGGAAGGCGAGTGGGGTGAACCCTTGCATGAGATCTTTGGTGTCGGTTGGCGTGTGTTATTTGCCTGTGGGAGCAAAGCCTGCTTGAGGTCTCTGCGGGGGTTGAGCTCTCCGTTCTCATTGGCAGGGCCGGCCCAACCATGAGGCAGAGTGCAGCAGTTGCCTCAGGTGGCAGAATCCCACAGAGTGGTGCCCCTGAAGGCACCCTGCCCACCCCGCCAGGGTCATGCGGCTGTGGCTTCTGGTGAGATCTCATGAAACTCTTGTGAGATCTCATGAAACTCTCTTGTAAGATCTCCCAGAAGCTGCTGCTGTGTGGCCTCAGTAAGCAAGGCGAGTGGTGTGGGGGAGGGGTGGCACCTTCCTGTTTTGCCTCAGACAGCAAAATGGGACGGGCTTCCACATCTCCATGGTCGCCCCTCCCTTCCTCTTCTAGTAGCTTCTTCAAACCGGAAACGATGCCTTATGAGGAACGGCTTAGGGAGCTGGGTATGTTTAGCCTGCAGAAAATAAGGTTAAGGGGTGATATGATAGCCATGTTCAAATATATGAAAGGATGTCATATAGAGGAGGGAGAAAGATTGTTTTCTGCTGCTCCAGAGAAGCGGACACGGAGCAATGGATTCAAACTTCAAGAAAGAAGATTCCACCTAAGCATTAGGAAGAACTTCCTGACAGTAAGAGCTGTTCGGCAGTGGAATTTGCTACCAAGGAGTGTGGTGGAGTCTTCTTCTTTGGAGGTCTTTAAGCAGAGGCTTGACAGGCATATGTCAAGAATGCTTTGATGGTGTTTCCTGCTTGGCAGGGGTTTGGACTGGAGGGCCCTTGTGGTCTCTTCCAACTCTAAGATTCTATGATTCTATGATTCTAGCTACAACTGTATTTGAAAGCTTTGCGCTATAAAGCTTACAGGGAGACTTGTTGAGGCAACTTCCTGGAATAGATGAACTTTCCTGAACGGGCATTCAAACTTTTAGATTGGACTCTCTCTCCCTGCCCATCTGTGCTGATAACACGTTTCTTATTAAGCCCTGCAGTGGGCACAATGTATTCTCTGCAAAATACACGGAAAGGGCAGCCCATTGATCGGGATAATTTTGGTTGCTGCATGAAAGCAGACTCAATAGCAATGGCAGCGACCTCAGGCTACGGGGCCATTCATTATGTGCAGGGTTGAAATGGCTCCCTTTTCATAGCCGCAGGGGGAAATTTCCCTGTGATGAATCACAACGTACTTAGGTAGCTTCTCCAAGAGGAAAATCAAGTTGTTGCTACCAGGTATAGAAGAAAGGGATTCAGATAAAAATAGGAACTCATCCCAACCTTATCATTTGTTTTGCACTGCCTGAGTGAAGAGGGAGCGACAGGAGGTGAATAACAGTCTTCTGACTCAGGGTGCAACATCCCATTGAGCCTTTGTGATTTGTGTGTGCAATTCGATTTAAGTGGTAAAAAGAAGTGAGATGGAAAACAAACTTCCACTATACATTTGATATAGGCCCTGTCTCTGATAATACCTCATCATTAACTGTAATCAGTCTGAATTTAGAGACACACCCTGATAGGCTGCTGAGTCTGGGAGACAGGAATTACAAGAAGCCAATGCAATGGTGGAACTTCAGGCAGGGGCCAAAAATGGCACTCCGTGAAATGTGGCTTCCTTTTTAGGAGTGGCTAAAGGGAACTATTTCCTATTAGAGGGCAACCAGTCTCCCACATCACAATCCAGGCATGCTTCATTGAATATTTGAGGCAGAATATGGATGTTGGCGCACTGATGGGTGCCATTGGCAATCCAATGGGCCTTGCTCTTCACGTTCTGCAATGGCTTGCCATTCATGCTGACAGGAGCTGGCCCTACCATAGGCACCAGGAAGGCAGCCACCTCAGGTGGTAAATGCTGGGGAGTGGAACAGAGTTGTCTGTGCCATGCAGCCCACCCTCCATCTCCTAAGCTAGCCTGCTGCCTTCAGATGCCATGTAAGACACTGGCCCATCGCTACCACCAAAGTAAGATTCAGCTACCAATCTAGACAGCTTTGGGACGTCGCATGGGGGAGGGGACCACCTTGTTCTTTGCCTTGGAAAGCAAAATGTCTTGAGCCAACACAACTAGTACTGAATCTCCAGTGCAGTGTGGGAAGGCAAGGAGTGTTGGCTCAGTTGCCTTCCTCAGTGGAGATGTGTCCTCTGTGCCTGCAAGTGACGTAGCAGAAGAGGGAAACAAAGGCTGAAAAAAGGTGCAAAAAATGTACTGAAGAGTAAAATGTGGGGGTTTTTTTTTTCTAACACTCCATGCCCCCTTGAAACAGCAACTTTCACAGCAAGGAATAAGATCAACCAGGGGCGTCTTACCCATAGAGGCTAGTGGCGCAGGGCGCCAAGTTCTGGAGGGTGCCAGGGAAGAGGCGAAGCGTGGAAGCTGGACGTGGCGGCTCCCAGCTTCAGCTCTCCACCCTTGCCTGCCTCCGCCATGCTGCACCGAAGCAGAGGAGCACCTGGAGCCTCCGTCTGCCATGGCCGCCGCGGCACAAAGCATGGGAGCCGCCGCATCCAGCCTCCGCCTCTTCCCTGCCAGAGGAGCTGCCCTCCAGCCGCTGCTCACCTCCTCCAGCCCAGCTGGCAGCGTCGTCCTCCCTAACAAACTCTGGGAAAGGAGGGGGGCACCAGAGGGAGCTTTGCACCACAGCGCTGGATATGCTTAAGACTGCCCTGAGATCACCACCATCATCATTTCAGGAAAGAAATCAAATCAGCACAGTGTCAGGAAACTATTGTCTTTTTAATTTTATTAAAAGTCATTATTTTTTTGTGGTGGACAAACTCCTATCAGCTCAGTCTGAAATTGGATCAGCAGTTATAAGTTTTATTGGAGAATGTGTCCAAAAATAATAATCATTTCCCTCACAAGACCTCAAAATTATCTTCCAATATTAGCTGCACCTCATCACATTGCTGTATCATTTTTAACCTAAAAATTGTACATATGTTTCTTTCAAGACAAAACTGGCCCCCGCCAAGGGCGCGTTTGTAAGGTACCAGCCCACAAAATTCCCTGAGCAGTTACACTACAGTAACTGAGCTTGTTTAACTGAAGTATGAGAAGCTACCCACTCAGTCACACGCAGTTTCATGCTAAGACATTGTCTTGGATGGGATAATAAAAGTTTGTTCTTTTAGTATAATGCATTATGAAAAGTCTCAATAAAATATTATTATTTATTTATTATTTATTTATTTATTTATTATTATTATTATAAAATGATTGTAAGCAGAGCAAGCAGAAGGAAACTCTCACAAGGGAGGGAGGGCGGGCGCTTTGTTATCCACTCCCTCCATCTAGGCCCCTCTGCTTGTTTCAGGAGCCAAATGACTGTGGTAGATTAATGGGTATCATAATATTGAAATATTAGCCTACTAAAGCTTGGAGTGGATACCTTTGTCTTTCCCCAATGAGGCAGCTGTGAGGACTGAAGGCCCCATGCCTTCCTGCAGCTGCCTAAGTCCTCTCCTTTCCAGGGTTTTCCCCAAGCAATCAGAGACTACTTCTGCCCACAACCAAACTCTCCACTGCTCTTTTCACTTCTCTGCTTGTTCTGGGAGACCAGTGGGGAGGGAAGCTGGTCACAGCAGGAGGGGGAGACCCCCCTGGATTCTTCAGCCACCTGACAGCTCTTTCTCCTGGCTCCCCCCCCCCAGCCTCTGAATCAGAACTGCTCTCTGTCCCAGTCACCTCTTGGGTGCGTAGTGGGTACGGAGCTTCCCTTGGAGTGTGTCCCATGGCGTTGTCTCAACGGTTAGAGGTGCGACCAAAGCGCGGGCTGTCTCAAATACCTCGGAACCGCATAGACTGATGAAGAGACCCCGCTTCCGCTCATCGGACACTGCTGTCAGCGCATTTGCTTGGAGAAGCAAGCAAACCGAGCGAGATACGTGTCCCATGATTCAGAGGCTGGTGCGAACGGCGGTAGAGGCACGAATGAAGCCATGGTTCCGATGCCGATGTGGATGGCGATGGAGGGTGCAGAGTGCTCTAGCCAGAACGGCAGCGCCGTGTGGAGCGCCCCGAGCCACGGCAGGAGGAGGAGGATTCAAAGTGCTACAGAGCACTGCTGCGTCCCAGAGGCTCAGGACTCGCCGACCCGGCAAGCTGGCCCCTCCTCCTCCTCCTGCTCAGCACCCTCCCCACTAACACGCAACTCTGAGGCATCTGCAGTGGAGCAATTGCAAGATGGTTTTGCCCCTCGTTGGGCAATTCACCCAGCAACTCCCAAAAACCTGCCCCATCTTGTTGAACGGCGTCCCTCTGACCACCTGGAGGGGCTGTGTGGAGAGAGGAACAAAGTCCCCTTGCACAAGTCTCCTTACATGGCTTAGAATCCAACCCCCAGAAGCCTCAGTATTAAAGTAAAAATTCCTTGCTTTTTGCTGCAGCTTCAATAGCAAAGGCATCTAATTAGTATTCGGCAAGAAGGCTTTTAGGAAGAAAGGTGTTGACCTCATCATAAACTTTAGGGAATGGAACAGTGGGTGAAAAGCTAACAAAAATGATAAAAGAGCCTTTACATAAAGCTGTGGGTCATTTGTGTTGAGTGCCTCCCTGTGTTTGTTCAATTTAAATGGATTGACCTTTGGTGCAATATAGGGTGGGTGCTATTTTTGGCTGGAAAGCCAAACCAGCCAACAAGAGAAAGGGGACAGATTTGGGGTTATGGGGAGGGGGGGTTAAACAAGATTTAAGCCTCAGATCACACATACTGTAGTTCATTTTTTCCCTTTTTTAAAAAGTGTGATACAGTGGGAAGGAAGGGCAGCAAGCTGATTAACGCTTTCCCTGTAGGCCATTCTTGTTAGCAAAATAATTCCCACTATGCGAAATTTTCCCGCCAGAGGGAGTAAACACAGGATTTCCTGTGGGAAGGGAATTTCATTGCACATAATGGCTGCACTGAAACGGTCAACCATCAAGCCACGGCTGCGGTCAGTTTCACTACACCCACCTAATCACTGCATTTTTCTCTTTAAAACCCCCCACAGATTGTCAAAAGGCACAAGTGGACTTTGTGTTCTCTGAGCCAAATGATGGGCTGTGTTTGCAATTGCATTGGTAGGATAATTTTTAATTGTTGTAAAACTAAGCGAAATTCAACTTTTTCCCACATGGAATGAGTTCTGAGGCACAGAAAGAACATGGATTCCTGTCCTTGCTACTAACTTTGCTCGGGGGAAGAGGCGTAGATATGCTGCTACCTAATTACAGCGATGTCAAAATCCAAAATTTTTACAGTGTTTCCTGTGGAGAGCTACCACCTCTGCCCTGAAGGAGAAAGAAACAGAGAGAGTGTGTCAAAATGAACCAGGAAGTCACATACAATGGGTCTGTCATTCTTTCCCTTCTCTGTGGATAAAAGGAAGCCATTTACCTTCTGCTGTGGGGTAGAACAAAGAAGGGCTTGCTATCAGATTGGCTCTGGAATCCATGGGGAGTAGGTCTGCAGCTCAGGGGTGCAGCATGTCCTCCTATAAGGGTCCAAACTCAACCCTTAGCATATTATCTCCAGTGCAAAGGATCCCTGGCATTCTGCCCCAAATATTGGAGAGCTGCTGCTAGTGAGCATGTCCAACAAAGGGCTAAATTTACCAAGGGGATGATATTATTTAAAGTAACTCCTTCTGTCCAGATCCCAGAACAGACAGGTTCCCCTAGCAGGCGTGAGGCAGAGGCAGCTGGAAGCTCCAGCACAGAATAGTCAAAACCTAAGAAGTAAGTTGTTGTTGTTGTTGTTGTTTAGTCGTTTAGTCGTGTCCGACTCTTCGTGACCCCATGGACCATAGCACGCCAGGCACTCCTGTCTTCCACTGCCTCCCGCAGTTTGGTCAAACTCATGTTCGAAGCTTCGAGAACACTGTCCAACCATCTTGTCCTCTGTCATCCCCTTCTCCTAGTGCCCTCAATCTTTCCCAACATCAGGGTCTTTTCCAAGGATTCTTCTCTTCTCATGAGGTGGCCAAAGTATTGGAGCCTCAGCTTCAGGATCTGTCCTTCCAGGGAGCACTCAGGGCTGATTTCCTTCAGAATGGATAGGTTTGATCTTCTTGCAGTCCATGGGACTCTCAAGAGTCTCCTCCAGCACCATAATTCAAAAGCATCAATTCTTCGGCGATCAGCCTTCTTTATGGTCCAGCTCTCACTTCCATACATCACTACTGGGAAAACCATAGCTTTAACTATACGGACCTTTGTCGGCAAGGTGATGTCTCTGCTTTTTAAGATGCTGTCTAGGTTTGTCATTGCTTTTCTCCCAAGAAGCAGGCGTCTTTTAATTTCGTGACTGCTGTCACCATCTGCAGTGATCAAGGAGCCCAAGAAAGTAAAATCTCTCACTGCCTCCATTTCTTCCCCTTCTATTTGCCAGGAGGTGATGGGACCGGTGGCCATGATCTTGGTTTTTTTGATGTTGAGCTTCAGACCATATTTTGCGCTCTCCTCTTTCACCCTCATTAAAAGGTTCTTTAATTCCTCCTCGCTTTCTGCCATCAAGGTTGTGTCATCTGCATATCTGAGGTTGTTGATATTTCTTCCGGCAATCTTAATTCCGGCTTGGGATTCATCTAGTCCAGCCTTTCGCATGATGAATTCTGCATATAAGTTAAATAAGCAGGGAGACAATATACAACCTTGTCGTACTCCTTTCCCAATTTTGAACCAATCAGTTGTTCCATATCCAGTTCTAACTGTAGCTTCTTGTCCCACATAGAGATTTCTCAGGAGACAGATGAGGTGATCAGGCACTCCCATTTCTTTAAGAACTTGCCATAGTTTGCTGTGGTCGACACAGTCAAAGGCTTTTGCATAGTCAATGAAGCAGAAGTAGACGTTTTTCTGGAACTCTCTAGCTTTCTCCATAATCCAGCGCATGTTTGCTATTTGGTCTCTGGTTCCTCTGCCCTTTCGAAATCCAGCTTGCACTTCTGGGAGTTCTCGGTCCACATACTGCCTAAGCCTGCCTTGTAGAATTTTGAGCATAACCTTGCTAGCGTGTGAAATGAGCGCAATTGTGTGGTAGTTGGAGCATTCTTTGGCACTGCCCTTCTTTGGAATTGGGATGTAGACTGATCTTCTCCAATCCTCTGGCCATTGCTGAGTTTTCCAACACTTGCTGGCATATTGGGTGTAGCACCTTAACAGCATCATCTTTTAAAATTTTAAATAGTTCAGCTGGAATATCATCACTTCCACTGGCCTTGTTATTAGCAGTGCTTTCTAAGGCCCATTTGACTTCACTCTCCAAAATGTCTGGCTCAAGGTCAGCAACCACACTACCTGGGGTGTACGAGACCTCCATATCTTTCTGGCATAATTCCTCTGTGTATTCTTGCCACCTCTTCTTGATGTATTCTGCTTCTGTTAGGTCCTTACCACTTTTGTCCTTGATTATGGTAATCTTTGTACGAAATGTTCCTTTCATATCTCCAATTTTCTTGAACAGATCTCTGGTTTTCCCCATTCTATTGTTTTCCTCTATTTCTTTGCATTGCTCATTTAAGAAGAAGAAGTAAGTAAGCCTTATATATGCAGCAGACAGCAAAGCTGCCTTTCATGTGGAGGATGACCATAAGAATATATACCAGTGTCCGAATATATGTGTGTGTGTGAGGCAGCATACTATGTTCCTAAGCATGGGCACCCAGGGAGGCTGCATAACGCAGGCCACTAGATAGGCGATTTCTAGAACTAAAGAAAGGATCCGTGCGGACACCTCTCAATCACCTCAATAAGCATGACAAAACCCCTATGAGAATTTCACTGAGATTTCCCCTCTCCTTTGGTGATGTTTGAATGCGATTTCTCTTCTCATTCATTGATAGAGAATGGTAAGAGAAATGCAAGGGAAATTTTAGCACAGCGCTCGTCTTCTCTGCTCCACCTGTGACAAGTTCTTAATGCAGGAATCTTGCTCTGAGATGCATTAAGTTCAACTTGTTATTCTCGATCCAGTTGAATCTGTAAAAAAAGCAAACAAAGAAACGCCAGGCTGTGTGCATTTTTTAAAGAGACACAATCAAGGCAAACTCTCCAACAACTTTGCATAATGCATGGCTAGGATCCATTAAACATGATCTCTGAGAGCAGCCTAGGAGAAGCAACTTTGAAATGGAAGGGAGAAAAGGAAATGGAGGAGGAAAGCAGAATTGGGAAACGGAGAACTAGGAGGAAAGTGAACTTTAATTGCACTAGAGTGTTAAGTATATGTATTTTTCCAAGGAAGAGTCTGTTTTTATTCATCCAACTGCTTCCATATGCACAATATCAATAACCTCAGTATAGAGGATGCTGGGACACTGTTCTTGGGTCATGCTACAGAACCATCTACCACACTTCCTCCAACCTTTATCTGGGCCTTTTTGTTCATCTGGCTGCACATAACCTCACTTTCACTTCACAAACTTACAGCCTTATCTTTGAACATGCCCACCTGTTTTGTCTTCTGTCACAAAGGAGCTTGTATAGTAGCTCCTGTCCCTCTCAGCTTTTCATTAAGATGCTGCACACCTGGCAGAGTTAAAAGTATATATTGCAAGATTCACCAGGCTGTCAAGATCTGGCCTGTTCAGGATTGCTTTTAAAAAGGCCTCAAAGCTGTACAGAGACAAAGAACAGACCAGCGAGGGGCAAAAAAAAAAGAATACACATGCCTGTTCTGAAAACAAACTACAAGGCACAAAGTGCTGAATATCATGGGAACAAGAAATGATGCTTAAGAACACAAGAAAAGCCTTCTGGAGCAGGTCAATGGCCTGTCTAGTCCAGCATCCTGTTCTCACAGTGGCCAACCAGATGCCTGTGGGAAACCAGAGAGCAGAGCATGAGAACAAGGGCCCTGTCCCCTCCTGTGGTTTCCAGCAACTGGTATTTAGAGGCATGGCTGCTTCCAACTGTGGAGGTTGAGCATAGCATAATGCTTCATAGCCCTCTTCTCCTTGAATTTGTCTAATCCTCTTTTGAAGCCATCTAATTTGGTGGCCACCACTTCCTCCTGGGGGAGCGAGTTCCATAGTTTGTCTACGTGCTGCTTTTATCTGTCCTAAATCTTCCAACATTCAGCGTCATTGGACGTCCACAAGTTCTAGTGTTTTGCTGATGTGGATGGGGGTTATTAGCGAGTCCAAAAAAAGGGTGGATAATATGACTTCTTAGAATGAGAGGCATAAAGTAATAGAGTCGGCAAGTCTCTGAACAGATTCTGGGGGAAGTGGGAACTCAGTTTGAGGTTCTGACAATGGCATCCTTTCTCGGAGCGATATCTGTGGTGCATCTGTGAGAGAGATTTGCCTGGCTGGAGAGCAGTGGCTGCTGCTTGACTCCTTCATGAACCCAGCATTCCCAATGCGCCCCCAAAAGGAAATGGTTTCCTCTGAATCAAAGACCCTGACAGGGTTCTTCAGAGTGTTTCAATTTTACTTCTCTGGGAAAAATAACAACAACAAACCCACAGCTATTGGCAAGCAGGTTTCTGGGAGTGCTGTGATCTCCTTCAGCATGTGATTTTCTCCTCTTCTTCTTTTTTGAAAAATGTGCTTTTGTAATGGCAGGTTTTTGACATACAGTACCAGAGGTGGATTGACACTAGGACTAAGCCAAAAGCTATTTATTGTTTTTCACAAACATTTTGACAGTAGGGAGGGTGGGGGAATGTCACTGCTTCTAGCATTTCTTTCATCACTCCTGGCAAAAGAAAAGAAAAAACACGTTGTTTGTTCATTTATATTGCTATCTGTTGCCCTTGCTCACAGTTACCATAATTTCCCCTCAGTAGCCAAATATGATTAGTTGTTAATATTTTATTTACTGATGTCTGTCAGAATTACTATTAGCCAAGATCAGGACGCGGGAATGAGAGCACCATCTGCGAGAGAATGGATAGCTAAAATCTGGGACTTTGCATTCATCTATATGAGAGGGTCAGCAGCAAGAAAATATCCTTATGGAGATATGGAGTCTCTTTATAATGTACTGGAGCAATAAAGAACCTTTAAATATTGATCTGAATGCTTGATTTTGGAACAGAATGTTTTTCTATGTTCAGTTCTCGATAGCATTTTTACTTTTGCTTTTGGCATTAAACTGCTTTGGTCGCCTTGTATGATGACCTCTGTTGGGGGAGAGATGGGAAAATGTGTCTCTGTTAATTCTCCTCAACCTCTCAGTGGCTTTCAATACCATTGACCACTTCAGGAGTGGCTGTCCAAGTGGCGGGGGGAGGGAGGGCGGGGAGGTGGCCCCGCTTTGCAGTGGTTTTGGTTCTACCTGATTTGTGTTTTCAGCCCTGTGGAGCCTTCAGCGTGGAGTTCCACAGGGTTCGATCCTATCCCTTATGGCTAGGCTGTTCAACACCTACATGAAACCACTGAGTGGGGTTATCCAGAGATCTGGAGTATGCTGTCAGCAATATGCTGATGACACTCAGCTCTTTCACATCTGCAGGTGAGGCAGTGGAAGTGCTGGACCAGGCATCCCCAAACTTTGACCCTCCAGATGTTTTGGACTACAATTCCCATCTTCCCCGACCACTGGTCCTGTTAGCTAGGGATCATGGGAGCTGTAGGCCAAAACATCTGGAGGGCTGCAGTTTGGGGATGCCTGTGCTGGACCAATGTTTTGCCTTGGTAAAGGACTGAATGTGTTATGTATTAGTGTATATAGTTTCCCCTCAGGTCCTTGACAGTTGTTTTAGGAGGGAACTTTGAATTATGTTTGATACGTTGTTTGAGCCAGCCTCTATAAAAGCAGGCCGGCTCGCTTGGCAATGCAGTTCAGTTCTGTTCTGGCTTCCGAATAAAGAGCTTCTTGAAGAATCGCTGTGTCGTCTACCCACTATTTAACAGGATGAGATCCAACAAAATTAAACTCAATCCAGATAAGACTGAGGCACTGTTAGTGGGTGGTTCCAGGCCCGGCTCTAGGTGCACTCTCGGTGGCGCGGGGCGCCAGGGCGCCGGGCCGGCAGGGGGGAGCGCTGCCCGGCGAAGCCGCACGGAAGCCGTGCTGCTCGCTTCGAGGGTGGGGGTGGTGGAGCGATCTCAGCGCCTCAGTGCCAGGGCGCCCGACCTGCTCGAGACGGCCCTGGGTGGTTCCCTAGACTGGATGAGTGGGAGATCGCCTTCTCTTGAGGCTCTCAGGTGGCCTCCGTGACTCAGAGTGCCTTCCATCAGCTTCTGCTGGTGGCCCAGCTGTGCCACATGTAGGATAGGTTTAGTAGATATAAATCTACAGATTTAATCCTCAATCAGTCTCTCACAATCTCTCCCCCCTCCTCTTTCTAGCCACAGACCCGTGCTGAAAAGCTCCGGGTCAGGGTGGTTTGTTTTTGTTTGTTTTTTTGCCTCAGAGCTTTCCCTGCTAAAACCTGCTGTTTTGCACTCAATCAGAGTAAGTATCAATTTGAGTTCCCCACAGATTGCAGTTTGCTTTGAATCAGTTTTGAAGAGTGGGTTTTAAAGGAGAAAACTCTCTAGAGCAAAGGGGAGCGGCACTCAAACACGAAGCTTTAAAACGTGGACCATGCCTGGAAAGAGTGAAGGAGATGTAAATGTGGATGAGGTTTCCTTCATCACAAGTTCTTCGTATTTTTGTGTGTGTGTTCAAAAAGCAGCAAATGTTAATCAACCACAATTTTAAAAATGTTTCCTTTCTTCTTTTAGAGGCCATGGCTGGACCTCTGCACCCTCTATGTTTGTAAACCTGCAATGCTTAGGTTTTTGCTTCTTCCTTAGCTCCAGTTTACATTCATATATGCATAAATGAATAAATGAACAATTTATCATTTTTATTGACATGTTTTAGGTGGATAGTCCTTTATTTTGTGCATATAAGGTAAAAAGGTAAAGGACCCCTGGGTGGTTAAGTCCAGACTCAAAGGTAACTATGGGGTGCGGTGCTCATCTTGCTTTCAGGCCGAGGGAGCTGGCGTTTGTCCACAGACAGCTTTCTGGGTCATGTGGGCAGCATGACTAAACCGCTTCTGGTGCAACAGAACACTGTGACGGAAGCCAGAGCACACAGAAACGCCATTGACCTTCCCACCGCAGCGGTACCTATTTATCTACTTGCACTGGTGTGTTTTTGAACTGCTATGTTGGCAGGAGCTGGGACAGAGCAATGGGAGGTCACCCCGTCGCGGGGATTCGAACTACCAACCTTCTGATTGGCAAGCCCAAGAGGCTCAGTGGCTTAGACCACAGCGACACCCGCGTCCCCCATTTGTGCATATATTGCAGACTCGTGCTTGATGTGAGATGCAGAATAAGCGAGTCTTCTTCAGCCCTCCAGATTTTGGGGGAAATGAAACACCATGACAACTACTGTTGTACCATATCTGCCTTTTTACTGCTAGCTAAATTTGCCCTCCCCCTTGCCTGTTGTTTTCTCTGCCTGCCTCCTTGCTTTGCCACATGTCACTTAGGGCTCTCTTTTCTGTGCCTCCTTGGAGAACTCAAATAAAAAAAGGGCAGAGCAGGAAGTGGGAGCAAGAGAGGCTTTTGAGCAGAGATCTCATTTATCACAGCTCCACTTGCGACAGGGCTTGCCATAATGGACTCACTGTCTCTTTGGAACACAAGAAGCCCCCAGGGAGGGAAAGGTGGCTGGATAAGAGTCCTCAAAACTTTTATAAAGGTCCAAAAAAGAGAGATGTGTGTGTGTGTGTGTGTGTGTGTACACACACAGCTGCAAATGTGCTGAAGTTGCGTATGACAACCTGAACAGCAGGAAAACACTCATGCCTGCCAATTAACAAGGAACTGGAGCTAATTTGCCACCTGTACTGCACTTCTGAGTCTGTCAGGGAGAAGGGGTGGAGGGAGGAGAGAAAGAAGCCAGCAAGCCCTTCATCTTTGCTCACAGCTTCACAGGAGGTGTCAGGCAATGCAATTCGTGAGGGGTGGGGAGGAAAGAGAGTCTCACAACAACAACAGAAAAAGCTCCCTACATACCTGACACTTACAAGGAAGCCAAAGGAATACACCTGGAAAAAAGGGGGCAGGTTTTACAAACAAAGCAGAGAGATTATTGAAACCGAGCCTTTGCAGCCCAGAGAACTCCCTTGTTACCTCGAGCGGCCATTTCTGCTATTCATAAGAAGGGCATAGAGACAAATGTGTTTCATTTTGTTTCTTTGTTTGCTGCTTCTATCATATACTAAAAGAAATGGATTAGAAACTTTCCAGAAAATCAAACTAGCGAGAGGCTGATTCACCCAACTTTGTGTCTGAATTAATTTAGAATAACCAGAGTAAGATGCATGCCTTGGATAGTTGGAAAATGTATGCATGCTCCAGATTGGATCTGAAGTAAGCTGGCTTCCTAGGCCGTGTTATGTTGTGTGGAAGCAATGTTACTGACATAGGCCTGGTTCTATGAAGCACAACAGGGTCAATGCTTGCGGTACAATTCCACGGATCCCTCTGCAGTCCAGGGAATGGGGATGCCAGTCCAGCGAATTCCAAGGCAGCCGGGACAGGAACCCCTCTGGCTGAGCATGGCTGCCACTGTTTTCCTAGAGTGATGTTCATGGTCTGCTTTCCACCTCAGCTTGCTGTTAATAGTCTCTGTCCTGCTTTTCAGTTTTGCTGGGGGCAGGGGCACCATTGGGGGGGTAGGGGCAAGGCCTCCCAAATTTCCCTGCAGGGGGCCAGGCCCTTCAATATTCTGCAGTCTGTGGCAGGCCCCATTGGGACTCCCCATGGGCAAAACGGACCCCTTCAGGCCACAGTGGACCCTGTCAGGCCTCCTCCCAGCACATGTCATCCTTGGCCCCCAAAGTTGGGCAGAACCCAGAATATGTAGCTGCTGATCTGAGTTCCATTTTGTGCAGATTTTTTGAAGGGATGCACAAAAAGTCTACATTTAAAGTACAGTATATGGTCTTTTAATGTAAAGTGCATATTTTCTATGGTTTTTATGCTCGCCCACCCTGCTAAAACATCCATTCTGAGCATATTGTTTATGTAAAACACATATTTGGGTCTGCACCTTTTGTGCACTGAAACTGCATCACAAAATTCAGAGATGAGCATAATCTGGCTGGGAGTTGCTTCTCCAGCTGCAAGAAAATTCAGGAGTGTCACTCTACAGCAAAAAGTCAAGTGGGTGAATTCCTCCTCCATCCCTATATCCTGCTCCATTTTGAGAAGCTACACAGCTTGCCCAGTTAATCATCCCTTCAGTGTATTCATCATATTGTTTACCTAGCAACACCTACCTCTCCAGTTGTCAACAATTAGCTAATCGCTGCTCATTCATACTTGATTATTCTTAAATGCTCTGGCTGGAACTCACAAGTGGTACAAAATAGATGTTCCATCTTTTCTGGAGTCACCTCCACTTAAGAGCACTTAATGCAGATCAACCTTCATTAGAAAGGGAAATGGGAAAGTTGTTTTAATACATGCTTCTCTGGCGTGGCTTAGTACAAGCCCTTTCTCTTGGCCTCTTTATTATCAATAAGTCACCAGCAATTTGGGGGGCGGGGGAGTTCTTTCCCATCTCTGAAGGCATTACAAATTGGGGCTAAAATTACACGCACACACACACACATACACACACACACACACACACACACACCAGACTGTACAACACTGTTCCCACCTCAGTCTGCTGTGCATATAGATCCAGCCATTTTCCCAGGAGCAAAACAAAGTTCATCCAGCATTGGGCAGATGGAATGGTCCAAGACAGAAGCAGAATCCAGAGGCAAAATTGTCTGACCACTGCATAATGAACGGGTAACAACTGGCGGCATTTGCTGCACTACAAATTGATTGTCTGGAAAGGCCCCCGAGGGAATTTGAGCAGACTCCTCATCAGAGGGAGCAGCAGCTAAAACAAAAACGGTCTCAAGAGAACTCCCCAGAGACCTTTTATTTCAAGTGTTCTTTTCTCCACCTGTGGAAATTCACACGTTTCCAGAAGCTTTGAGATAAAGCCTCCCGAGCCTTCCTTTCTCAAAATTATTTGAACACTATCAGGGCAAAAGGGGCACGGCCCCACCAACCTCAGTCCACCCTTAACCAGCCCCCACCTGCCTGCTTTCTGATTTACATCTAATCTCAGGGGTGTCACTGCCTGTTGGCTTCCTCCTTTTGAGTCTCTGTGTTGCCATTATAATAGCACTGGGGGGGGGGCATAACTAGAATGAGTTGGCTCTGACTTCAGCTACTGTCATCTTCTGCCCCACCAGTCGCAATGGGCCCCAGCCACCATGGCAGCCAGCCATGCCCACTTCCAGGAAACTCCATCTTCCCCTCCCTCTCTCCTCAAGAGCCAGTCAGAATTTCACTGGCCATGTTTAGTGTTTATTGGGATGTTTTGGGTTCCTCAGTTAGGTTTCTTCCCCCCCCCAAAATTATACTTCTGCAAACCTTGAGGTTCCCCCTCCCCGAACTGCTGATACCTCTCCTCTCATGCATATATGTTGCTGTTTTGGCAACATAAGGACTTGAGGTCATCGTTATTACTATATATGATAATAATATTTTCCGCCATATGGGGTGATTCAGTCTTTTATGCTGGAGGCAATGGATAGATCTATTTTGAGGAAACCTTCCAACTTGTGAAGAAGTAGGAAATGTTCTTTCTTTTTGGGGTCTGAGTAGATGAAGTAAAGGTAAAGGTAAAGGGACCTCTGACCATTAGGTCCAGTCGTGACCGACTCTGGGGTTGCACGCTCATCTCACATTATTGGCCGAGGGAGCCGGCGTACAGCTTCCAGGTCATGTGGCCAGCATGACAAAGCCACTTCTGGCAAACCAGAGCAGCACATGGAAACGCTGTTTACCTTCCCGCTATAGCGGTTCCTATTTATCTACTTGCATTTTGATGTGCTTTCGAACTGCTAGGTTGGCAGGAGCTGGGACCAAGCAACGGGAGCTCACCCCGTCACAGGGATTCGAACCGCCGACCTTCTGATCAGCAAGCCCTAGGCTCAGTGGTTTAACCCACAGCGCCACTTGGGTCCAAGTAGATGAAGTAGATAGTTGCTATTGAGGATATGAACTGAAGACAAAATTCGTTTTAGATCCCACTTTGGAAAGTGGGCTGATTCGGCCTGGAGTGCTACAGAGGGCACTTCCTTTGCCAGGATCCAGATCTTCACTTTCAAGGCTTCATATGTCTCTCCATTGTCTTTTGACGGTGATGGATGAAGTTTACAGGCACATTAACCCTTTTGGGTGGATGAGGCCTACCACCTCTCATACAATAATTTTGTTATCTTTGGCAGAATTGGAGGAACTCTGAAAGCGTAGTTGTCCTTTTTAGGAGATGAAGCCTACCAAATTTCAGATGGATAGATGCAGGGGGTTCTGTGTGCGAGGATGCTTTAGAGTTCAGAAGGGGAAACAGGATCTGGTCACTCACTCCCACTGTGGTTTTCTGGAGAATTTGTTTGAAAATGGCAGACCTCATAGAAATGACCCTAGGTAAGTAACCTGCAAAACCTCAGATTGATAGGTGTGGAGGTTAAGGAGCTATGATGAATGAATGGTGATGAATGAAACTGTTCGTTTTTGTTTTATGCTTAAATTTAATTGGAAGTAAAAAAAAAAGGAGAGCTCCTGAGAGGAGGTTAATTATAGAAATGATTAAAATCCAAATAGATCTGTTTGCTGAGAAAGTAATCACATAGGCCTGGCTTCTACAAGCAGACCAGAGCTAGAGCTGTCAGTCACAAATTGACACCCCTTCTGTCCCTTCCCCCTGCCTTGTTTTCCTTAGATGGGGAACGGGGGGTGGGGGGCAATGCATCCCTTTGAATAGGAACAATATCTCTGTACCCCTCTGAATCTCCAGATTAATCCTGGACCTTCAGGAAGTCAAGAGCCTGAATTGGTTAAGGCTGCTTTGAAGGACACCCCTTTTACTTCAGACAAGCCCTGCTTTGGTTTGGGATTTGTCTGAACTGAATGCACACCCCTCTCATTGCGGGAAAAGTGGGCGGTTTCTGTGCAACTCCTGGTGGCAGTTGATGTATTGGCCCATTCTTGTCAGGCCTCGCCTCGTGTTGGGCATGGAAGGCTGAGGTTGGAAATGCTTGAGGAATCCATTCGCTTCACATGTTGAAGTGAATTGACCAAAAAGATGCCCCCTCAATTAATTGTGGTTCTGAGCCATCCACTCCTCGCTGCAATAATGGAAGTGGATCTTCATTTACAGGCTGGGAGCAAAAGACAGAAACTCTGCCCGCTCTTCTGGACCTTTCCTTGGCTCCTGGTATCACCAGCTGTTACATCTATCTGGGCTCACTGTCAGATTACTCCAGCTTTTCCTAACCATTTGAACTCAGATTACTTTAGCTATGTGGCTTGGGACTCCTGTAGTTGACTGTTGTCCTGCCAGACACCTATGTGAAGCTGTTGGAAGAAGCTTGCTTTGGGGTTAGAAGTACAGTGTAAGCAGTTTGTTGATGATGACCAACTCCACTTTTCCCTTATCCCAGCTAGTCCAAGGGTGGGGGCGTGAGCTTCTCCCAGACCCAGGACACACAAAACACTTGCTGGCACCCAGAGTAGCTGCCACAGCCTGCCCCTTTTCCTGTTACCCACAAGGGTCCACCAAACCTACTTGGGGCAGGAGAAGGAAAAGGAAAAGGTGACAGAGGCAAAGGCAGCAGCTCAAAGGGCTTTGAGCACCTGTGTTTTGCATGGGCTTTCATGAAACAAATGCAGAACAGGAATCCTCTGTGGCTGCTTGGATGGTAGAGCAAAGAGACGCATATATATGGTTTCTTGCCACAATTACTGGAATTGGTTTCTTTCCTCATTTCTGGGGCAGGATTAGTGTTTTTTGTCTTTTTCTTTTGAAAATGTGCTTTCTGTACACAAATGCCTCTATAAACGTTATCACTTTTCCTAAAGTGTTGAAAGCCGAAGGAGAAGGAGGGTTTCATTCAAAGTCTTGTTTGAGGACTTGCAAATAGGTGAATGTATGCATTGTGAGGCTAACAGTTAATTAACAACTCTAATAAAAATTGAAGAGGAAAAGTGAAACGATGGCCAGAATGAGAGGAGCTGTGAAGCAATATGTGACTTAGTGTTAAATATATATAAATGCAGTGAAAATATGGACAGGCCACCATTTGGGTTCTACTCCTGGAGGAGCAAAATTCACAGTTTGGGAGTACAGTTAGATCTGGCCTTGAGGAAGGGATGCTCAGATATCCTCTTTAGCTCATGACCATTTCTATCAGCTTTAGTTGGTCCATCTACTGTGTCTGTTCCTGGGGAAAGGAGATGGCGGCCATCTTGGTTGTATTACTGCGGTGCATGCCATGTGGGGCTGCCTTTGAAGACTGCAAAGAAATGATACTTAATATGAAACACAGCCGTTTGGCTACTAACTAGTACAAATAATAGGAGGCATACCTTGCCATTTCAGGGGGATCCAGTTTGTTCCCAGGCATAACTCAGAGGGGAAGTTTTAACACAGAGCAAGTTTTAATACGTACAACAACAGAAAGCTCTAGAAAGGGCTTGAGACTCGGGTATCCAAAGGACCTCCTGTTCCTCCACAATCCCACACTCACAATATCACAGTTTGGTGGTCATGATAAACAGGGTCTTCTCTGTCATGGCCCATCACCTAGTTTTGCTGCTCACGGCTCATGACCCGTAAGGTAGGAATATGGTCCAATAAATAAATCAGCGGTAGCATTTAATTGTTAAAAGGTAGACCATAAATCTTTTGCCATATTGAGGTCATAATGAGTCCACGGAATAGAGTGCTATAGTCTTAAAGGGTTGCGGTTGCCCAACTTTACTTATTTATTTAATCATGGTTCAGGCTTTGGCTCTCCGTCATCTTCTTCCGTTACACAAATAAAAAAATAACTTCAGAGAAGACAGCCCTGAAGGGCCAGTTTGTAAAGAAATAAGGCTAGAAAATGGAGAGAAGTTCTGCCTTTTATATATACAGCTATCAATATTAAACAGACGTAATTGGTGCCTTTGGGATACCATTTTTTTTTTTTGCACTCTCAAGGAATTTCTAATGACTAATGCATGCCTGAGGTACCGCCAGATTAGTGCGAATTCTGTGACATGCCTGGTGTCCAAATTAGAGGCCATTAATTATTCTTTTTATTGCGGACAAAAGTAAAGGAAAAGCCACGCAACAGAATGCTTCTTCTTCTTCTTCTTCTTCTTCTTCTTCTTCTTCTTCTTCTTCTTCTTCTTCTTCTTCTTCTTCTTCTTCTTCTTCTTCTTCTTCTCCTTCTCCTTCTTCTCCTTCTTCTCCCTCTCCCTCTCCCTCTCCCTCTCCCTCTTCCTCTTCCTCTTCCTCTTCTTCAAAGAGCACCTGCCATTTAGCTCAAGGCTTTGGTGCTGCTTTGGATGATGTCATTGGAATCTTGATGCCACATGGTGAATCCACCTGTTTTGCATTCATCCAAGTTTCTGTATGAACAAAGAGCTACTTTTCAAGGTGTTGTTATTATGGCTGACCTACAGCCGAAACATTTCTGTTGATTTATCAGTGGCTTTTTCTGTGATTAATTGACTGATTATATTTAAAGATATTTTCAGGTGTCAGGTCAGGGAAACCAGGCCTGAGGACACGGCACAGGTTGGCAGGCTGCGGACACAACAAATAGCCTGGTGCACACATAGTCAGCTAAGTGATGATCTGCAGTGATGTCCAGCCCTCAGTGGAATTGAGAACCCAAACAACGGGAAGTCAGTAGTTCCAGATTCCCCAGGCAGGCAGAACAAAGCCAGACAAAATATTGTACCTTGGAGGAGGAGGAGGAGGAGGAGGAGGAGGAGGAGGAGGAGGAGGAGGAGTAGTAGTTCAGGACCATAGATAGCACTCCTGCAACTGAGGCGGTGGCGGTTGGTGCAGGGTTGAGATGGGGGGTGGTGGTCTCACATCAAGTCCAAGAAAGTTCCAACCCCCTCCTGGCACCTGTCCTTGACTTGGCTGCTCTGAGTGGTACTTTGCTCCTCTTTGCCCTTGCTTCCGCTTGGCATGCAACGGTCCCCCAGCACAACTTGTCTGCAACTTCACCCAGCATGGCTTGCTCTGCCCTCCTCTGCCCTCCCAACATCCTACATCACTCCCTTGGTCTTCACAATACTTCTCCTTCTCATGCCTATCCTGGAGAGTTGTGCCGACACTTGGGGTTTGCATCTTTTCTCCTTAGATGGGGCAGATTCCAATCTGAGTGCAGGGATTGTTCATCCATTCCCATCTTAGCCTGGCCAGGCACAGCTGTGAGCATTTATTCAAACATTCCCCACCTTTGTTTAGCTGTCATTCTGCACAGGCTGCTGACGGCCTGCAGGCAGCCACTCACTCCTCCTGACCAAAGACCCGCACAGGATGGACCAGGACCTGGATTCGTCTCCTGCCTCAGGAGCTGCTGTTGGTGGAGGACTCTGCCTCCGAAGGCCATGACAGGTGACCTCTCCCCCAGCAACAGTTGCTGAAACGGAGGCTGTCGGTTAGCCCAAGAGTCTTTTCATGTGAAGGCCTTTTTGGATTACCTGTAAAGGACTCGGGGGCACAGGCCCATGGTGTCCATTTATGTATGCTACTTTATATGCGACGATTCCTCTGGGCAAACTAAGATGAATGGTGGCTTCACTGTAAGCAAATGAATAAGCGAGGAAATGGGACTGGAGACCCAAGGCTTGCTGCAGAAGGCCATGGCCAAGCCACCCTCAAGTTCCAAGGCCTCAGGGTGACCTTTCCAAGTGTTGAGAACAAGCCCAGAAAATGAATTACAGATTTCTGCAATGTATTGGTGTGTATTTGCATGTGAGTGCTTACACACCCTGCAACAATTTTCAGTGAAAATAGGTAAGATTTAAAAAGGTAAAGGTAAAGGGACCCCTGACCGTTAGGTCCAGTCGCAGATGACTCTGGGGTTGTGGCGCTCATCTCACTTTATTGGCCGAGGGAGCCGGCATACAGCTTCTGGGTCATGTGGCCATAATAATAATAATAATAATAATAATAATAATAATAATAATATAATTATTATTGTCAGAGTTGTTATGACTACTCCTGAGTAACGACCTTCCACATGCTTGTCTTTCAAAGTCTTTATTAGTGCACATTATTTACAGTGTAACGAGCTGCTGGTTTCATGTCTCCTCATTCCGAATCAGAATCCGGCACTGCCCCTTTTCGTGACTTTGACCAACATAAAAGCCTCAGGACAGTGAATCTCCTCCCCTTTCTCCTCCTTCTCAATGTGTGTGTGTGTGGGGGGGAAGGGTCTACGGTCTGCCTGTTGCCTGTCCACCCTTCCCGCCTCTCTCTCTTCCTGCCTGTGGAGCAGGGGCTCTCCAATGCAGAGCCCTGGCACTCCTTCTCCGTCTCCTGACTCACCCATTCAGACCCCACGCTTTCATGACTGCTTGGAGACGGGCTGCTTCTGATGAGGGGGGGGGGGTTCTCTGTAATCCCTCCCCCTTACAATTATAAACAGGGCTGCCAGCATGACTAAGCTGCTTCTGGCAAACCAGAGCAGTGCACGGAAACACCATTTATCTACTTGCACTTTGACGTACTTTTGAACTGCCAGGCTGGCAGGAGCGGAGACCGAACAACGGGAGCTCACCCTGTCGCGGGGATCCGAACTGCCGACCTTCCAATCGGCAAGCCCTAGGCTCTGTGGTTTAGACCCCAGCACCACCCGCATCCCTCTGGTAAGATTTAGATGACCTGTTAACAAGCCATTCATATATTTCTTCCTTTTTCTTTCTATCTATGATCTATTCCTCACTCACTTTCATCTTACAAATTCTGTACATTCTGGACCAGACTTCTTGTAACCTTAACTCCATCCACCACCCATCACCCGCATATATGCAGTGTCGTCATTATTAGCGACACTATTACCAATGGTATCATTACTATCTACTGGCATTAGGCATTTCTTTAGACCAGTTGCCAGCTACTAATTATGGGAGGCTATTAGGTGGGCGTTAACTGGCTGGCTTGATGAGATTTGGTGGACCCAAATGGTGGATAAGATTTGTGGACCCTTTCCCCACCCTGCTTAATTGCATCGAGCTGCTGCTCACAAATGCCAGGGTGTGAGTTCATTTGCTATATTGTGCAATACTTCAAACACTACTTTGCAGTGGCAGGCCCTATCCATCTGGGCGATCCATAAAGCTACATCTCCTCTCTAGGTGCCTTTGAGTTACCTACATGTGTCAAACTGGAGGCAGTTCAGTTCATAAAAGGGAGGAAATCGAAACACTCACCTTTGCCCTGACTATGGGGCAGCATAAGGGGAAAGGCTAAAGCTCCCGTCTAATGCACAGGGATCTCCAGGCATTAATGCTCCCATCTTACACAATATGGGGCTGCCCCCTACCCTTTCTGCAGAAGGCGCAGCCGCCTGTACTGAAGGCCTCTTCACACATATAGCTGTCTGCACAAAGGCTTCAGTGTGATCCAGAACCCCAACCACCCAGGGTTCCAGGTCATGTAGAAGCCTCCATGCAAACAGCTGTATTCACAAAAGCCCCCCAGGTACAGACCCCTGTGCTGTTTGTGTAAGGGCTACACAGCAGGGCAACTTGGTCCATGCCCATGGCCCACATTGAGTAAAATGGGAGCATTAATGCTTAAGAGGGATTAAATCTCACTGAAAGTGCCAGCATAGTTGATGTGGCCTGAGCTTGATCTACATACTGATTCAGAATAAAACATTCCTTTAAAACCAACTCTGTGCGTGTTCAAATGCACTGTGCAGCTGGAAATGCAGGGGGAGTGGTGATTGCTGCTCTGCAATTGCTGTTCTGCCTCGGGTGGCAAAATGTTTGGGGCCAGTGTGCACGGGCGGAGGAAGAGGAGTGTGGGGGCAGTGCGATCCCAGTGGGGTGCCATCGCAGTTGCCCCCCCGCCCGCACTGGGCACCACGCCCCCTCAGGCGATGCACCACGCCCCCGGGATACATGCCAGCCCTGCTCCCACCTGTTCTCCGCCCCCCCCCCCAGTGCCAGAGCATGAAGCTCCGCCACTGCCAGTGTGGTCACCTAAGGGGTTAATCTTCTGCTCCGCAGATACATCAGAATGTTGGCCAGTGGGACACACACACACACACACAAGGTTTTCATCCTTAAAAGTGACTTCCTAGCGGAAGAGCTGTGCCTGGTCTGTGCTCTTCAACTTCTCTGCCAACCAGCTCTCTGCAGCCTCTATCTTATGCTAGGGGTAGACAACAGAGCATCTCTGGATATTGTTGGACTACAACTTTCATTAGCTCCAACCAGCAATGGTCAAGGCTGATGAGAGCTGCAACATTGGGGGGGGGGAGGGGAGCAGCCATGTTGGCGACCTACTGTACCTAGCACCTACACATTCAAACAGGGAGGTAGGAGCCAGGGATCAGGGGGCAAATCCAGTCATGGCTGTCAAACCATGTCTTCCCTGCCGTGCTAAAGTTTAGGAAAGCAAACCGTCTGCTGACTCTCTGGGTGAATCATTTGTTGTTGAATGTCTTTCTTTTTGTTGTCACTTTGATTATTCTCTCTGCTCGCCCCCCGCCCCCCCAGCTTTTGAATGCTTTAATTTTTTGTTGCTATCTGTTTTGGATTATTTATGGAAGAAAAGTGGGACACAAACATTCAGAATAAATGAATAAGTGTTACATCATGTCACACTATGAGGGAGAGAAGGGGGAGGGGAGAGACGAGCCATCAACTTTCCACGTCAGCTGAAACGCACAACCCCAGCCAGAGAGAGGGAGGCCTTGCCGCTTCCGTCCCCTAACCCTTTTAAAAACTAGTATCTGCCCCCACCTCTCCCTGTCCACCCCCCACCCAGTTCCTTCGACTCTTTTGTCTGAAAAATTTAACTTGCTCTAGATTACATAATGGGCTCCTTTGGGGAGAGAGGATTCATCTGGTTGGTTTGAGTGTGGAACAAGCTGCCAGAATGAAATAATAATGGCTGGTGTACACAAAAACCCAATTAAAGGGAGATGGCAGCTAGCAGAGGGAGGAAGTACGGCGAGTTCCAAGCCGGACACATTTTTATTCCTGTCACACACCTACAAACCGCTCTTTCCAGAGCCAGCTCCAGTTCCAGTCCTGAGGAAGCCCAGCACCAGAATCTAACCTTCAGCAGATATACATCTGGGCTGAGGGGGTCTTTGGAGTTTAAAGAGGCCAGTTGGGCTTTCACTTACAACTGAATGAATTAACTCCACTCTTTCCCAGAACCCAGCAGTGAAACCCATTCTTAATTATATCATGTCACAATAAGACCTTTGGGGGTTCAGAGTGGTTTATCTTAACACAGAGGGATGATCGGCATGACTTCCAAATACAGCTGGCACACTTTTATTTACAGTAGTTCATTTTCTAGCCAACGTCCATCAAATTCTCCACAAAATCTACCTCTGCCAACGCTGAATATCTTCTAAATGTTTGAAGCAAATGTGGGGGTTCCTGCTCTAACAAAACACACAATGGATTCCTAAGGGAAAGAGCTTCAGTAAGACTAGAATGATCTGGAGAGTGGGTGCCGGGGCTTGAAATGCACAGCAGTATTATTTGATTGTTGACATGCAGAAGTACTTATTATTCATTATTTTATGACTGATATTCTTTAGTGTTTGAAAACTGACTTGAAATGTTACTTATGCTTCATCGTTGACATGTAGTAAGTAGAAGCAACAAATATACATGTGAGGTGGAGGTCTCTAGTACACAAAAGCTTATGTTGTAATAAAACGATTTCTTCCATTTAAGGACATGAATCATTGACAGAACATTGACGTGATATTTGATACCATATTTTGAGGCCACATTTTCTAAAACAATAAAATGCTCCCAACTGTTTCATTTCTGTCATATAGAATTAAATCCTCATCCTATTATTTTTCTTGGAGTTGTTTTGCAGCAAGGGGGGTGACTTCAAGGAAGAGATGTATGTTTGCGGCACGGAGTACCAAATCTTTCCATGGGCTTTCATAAAGCTTTGTGGCAATTGGTATATATACAAACTGGGTGATCTTCAACTAGATCAATTGAAATTAATGGACCTAACTTAGTCATGTTCATTAATTTCAGGGGGCTAGTTCAGAATAAAATTTAGGTGAATGCCACCCCACTGTCTCCCCTTAGTTTTTGCAAAAACAGAATCATTGTGGGACATGGCAGGTGGCTGCACAGAGAATTCCTCCCACCGCCCCCAAATCTCACCAAGGCTCAGATTGGAGAGAAGAGCAAGCCTGGGTGCGATTAATTTAGCCTTTCCCTCTGGATTAATAAATGCTATAATGAATTTAATCCTGGACTCCTGAGTCATTTTAATTTTTCCTTGACTGGACAGTTATGTGTCTAATGGAGCAGAACAATCACTAGACAAAGTAAGAGGGAGCTGGCCTGCTGGGATTGCGTATTCAATCACAAATGGCAGCCACTGTGCACAAACGGCCATTTCTGCCTTAATTATTGAACTAGGGTTTAATTACTCCCCTGATGACCAAACTGCTATAGTCCAAAAGCAGGGGATTTAGGCTTGGATGTTCTTACTCGTTCTTACTCTTACTGCACCACGTTTCAGAAGTGGCAACAGAGACCCTCCTGCATACTTGTAGAATTATTCTTCACAAGATTGCTGCCTGAGCCTCCTCCACTATTACACTGTCCCAGAGGCTGCCTCCTGTTTGCTATGCTCCTTTCTTTTGCCATAGCCTGTCCTATACTGGCTTCTGATGTTGGGAGTAAACCCTCTATCCAGTTTCCTTCTCTCCACTTAGCTGGCAGTAGCCAGCTGGTGGGGCCACCCTCATGAAACTGGCATCACTACAGCTTACCTGAATGGCGCTGGGGTGAGGTTGTGCAGACACACTAGTGGAACCAACCCTTGCCAGTGTGTCCTGGGCAGCTCTAACCTTGCTGCCACCCTGTCCCACCCCAGTGTTTCTGGTGTCAGAAGAGTGGCTCCACTTCCTGCATTGGCTGCTGCTAGTAGCTGAACGTGCAAACTTTTAAACCTGGCATTAGATGGCATTACATCCTGCTGAAAGTAAATGACATAATAATCATATAGAGAACTTGGTTCTCCACAGGCCAGCCTTTAGGTCAACAAACAGCACCATCCATGCTCAAGAGGTATCAGCAGGCTTGGGAACACCTCAGGGTTTGCAAAAGCACAAAACATATTTTGACTAGGACTAGACTAGACCAGACTAGGGGTGCAGTGGGAGATCCTAAACAGCCCAGTGAGAACTGCGCATACTCAGTGACCATAGAATCCTGACTCTTGGTGGGGGAAATGGAAAATCGAGTGGACATGGCAACGGAATGGTGTCTTTGCTGACGGACAGGCTGCATACACTTCAAACCTAAGAAAAACACTCCAAGCACATTTCCCCCCTCAAAGAATTGTGGGCACCGTAGTTTGTTAAGGGTAGCTGGGAATCGTAACTACAGTGCCTAGAATTCATTGAGGGGAAAATGTGCTTTGAGTGTTGTTGTTTAGTCATTTAGTCGTGTCCAACTCTTTGTGACCCCATGGACCAGAGCACGCCAGGCACTCCTGTCTTGCACCACCTCCCGCAGTTTGGTCAAACTCATGTTCATAGCTTCAAGAACACTGTCCAACCATCTCATCCTCTGTTGTCCCCTTCTCCTTGTGCCCTCAATCTTTCCCAACATCAGGGTCTTTTCCAGGGGGTCTTCTCTTCTCATGAGGTGGCCAAAGTATTGGAGCCTCAGCTTCACGACCTGTCCTTCCAGGGAGCACTCAGGGCTGATTTCCTTAAGAATGGATAGGTTTGATCTTCTTGCAGTCCATGGGACTCTCAAGAGTCTCCTCCAGCACCATAATTCAAAAGCATCAATTCTTCGGCGATCAGCCTTCTTTATGGTCCAGCTCTCACTTCCATACATCACTACTGGGAAAACCATAGCTTTAACTATACGGACCTTTGTCGGCAAGGTGATGTCTCTGCTTTTTTTTTTTTTTTGAGGTAATGTCTCTGCTTTTTTTTGCTTTGAGTATGCAATATATAGTGTGAATGCAGCCTGAAATCCTGTGCTTCCTGCCATTCCCACAGTGGGCCTCCTTTGTGCCATGTGTATGGCGAGCAAGCAAGGGGCCAACCTTGCCCTTCCAATGCTCTCACATCACTCAAAGATGGCTCACAGCAGATGAAAGCAATAAAACCAAATGATAACTGTACAAACCAATAAAACAAAGACAGGCACAGCAGATAAAAATCATCTAAAAATGAGGCATTTCCCCCCCCATTATTTCCGGCTCATGCCGAGTGCCTGTGAGTATGCATGCTTCCTTGAATGCAATATGTATACGGTCTGTTTGTATACCTCGTGAATGATGCTCAGATGGGCACAGCATGCGGCAGCGTGTGAATTTAGCCTCCTGCACCCAGCTCCAAAACTATGAGAGCATCATAAATGAAATGAACAGGGAGACAGAGATTACATTTACCCATCATTTCAGCCCATTGTGTTGCTTGAATGGTGAGTCAATTTTTAAAACTGTTTTCCTAGCCTCAGGGCAGCCAGCCTTTTGAATTAGCAATCAGCAATCCCCACCCAAACGAGCCTGACACAAATGAGTATGCTTGGTGCAAACACTGCTAAATCAGTTACTCTGTTCTTGTTAATTCTTTTTTTGCATTTCTGTTTATCCCTCTGTTAGAGCAGCTTTTTGTTAAGGAATCCTAGAAGGTTCCCTGTTCAGGGTCTCCGTGTTTTGTGACCAGGGGGCAATTTCTGATTGGTCCCTAAGCACTGGGGAACAGTCTTCTTTATGACAGATTTGTGGACATTTTTGGACCAGGCTGCATCCTGGTGGCGTCTCTTCTACGGTACTCTGTATCCACAGGGCCTCTTTTAAAGGACTCACCCTGTACATCTAAGTCACCCGCGGAAACTGGAGAGGAGGCAGCGGCAGAATCTCCAACTCATTTTTTCCTCTCCATTGACAGTTATCTCCTGAGAATTTTCAGTTTGTTTGTTTTTTAAAAAAATATTTTATATTTCAGCATTACAAATCATATCAGCACAAAAGGGAAAGAAAAAAACATACAGGAAAAGTAATAATCATAATCATAATAGATAATCATAATAATAAATAATATTAAATAATAAATCATATAAGTTGGAAAATCATAAATTTCAGCATATTAAACGCAAATAAAGAAGATAAAATCAAACAGAATAACATCGAATGGAAACAAAACTTCAAATAAACACAAAGCATAATAGCAAAAAAAGAGAAATTTTTAAATGCAAAATTTCCTATGTCCCACTACCCATCCCTCAACCCACCATACGTGATTTAGTACTTCCAGCCATATTTTGTTCTGCGCCTTTCATGTTCTCTCAACCACCTGTATACCTGGTTCCTTGTTGTAAATCTGTTAATAAACCTTTTATTTCTGAGTCCTCAAATGGCTTCTGCAATCGAGGGGTTTTCCACCATTGCTGTTAAATAATTTCTATATTTCCCCCAATCTTTGTTTCTAGATTCCTCATTAATTCCTTTGACTTCAGCATTTTTTTGTTGCTGAATTATAATATATTAACAATTTATTCTGCCAATCCTCTTTGGTCGGTATCTTATTACTCTTCCAATTTGAACCAATCGGAATTCTAGCTGCTGTCGCAGCGTACATTACGATATTCCTATCCTCTGAATTTTCAGTTTGAAGGGGTGGGGGGTAAAGAGGGTGAAAAGGCCGCAGCCCCCACCCTGTTTTTGCTGCTATTACTGCCCATTTTGCAACAGCCAGTTACTGAACGCATCCCCATGGCCGCTACTTCATCCCACAAGTTCCTTGGAAATGGCACTGCATCTTAATGGGGTGGGGGCGGGGATTCAGGACAATAGTTGCTGCCTGTTAGTGGGAAGACCACTGCCTGGACACCATTGCCATGACTCCCATTTCACCTGCATCCCCCCCTCCCACCTGCTTGAATCATTAAAAAAATATCTAGAATTTTTTTTCTCCTCCTCTTGTAATACTAGGACCATCCAATGGAGTTTGGGACAAAGAAAAGCAAGTATGGATGTGGATGGCTTTAAAAGAGGATTTGGCAAAATTATTGAGAATAAGACCATCAATGGCAAGAGGCCACAGTGGTTCTATTCCCCTTCCACTCCATCTCTGGCGGAGGCAACATCATGGCTCTGAACATCAATCGCTGAGAAACACAACTCTGTCCAGGACAGAGTGTGTGTTCTATTTGTAATATTGTTGTCTTGTGTTTTGTAAGGCATCTAGAGACTATTTATCGACGGACGGTCATAAAATAGCAACAGCAGCAATAACCACAACAAAATCTTAATCTGAAAAAAACAGTTCATTATAAGATAAATTAATCAGGCTCCTGATGGCTTCTGCCAATTGAAATAATCAAGTTAGAGTGGAGACAGGATTGTGAACATATAATTTCATCCTGTCTTTCTTTCTTTCTTTCTTTCTTTCTTTCTTTCTTTCTTTCTTTTAACACTGGTCCTGAAAGACCTACATTGGCTCCCAGTACATTTGCGAGCACAATTCAAAGTGTTGGTGCTTACCTTTAAAGCCCTAAACGGCCTCGGTCCAGTATACCTGAAGGAACGTCTCCTCCCCCATCGTTCTGCCCGGACACTGAGATCCAGCGCTGAGGGTCTTCTGGTGGTTCCCTTGCTACGAGAAGCCAAGTTACAGGGAACCAGGCAGAGGGCTTTCTCGGTAGTGGCACCCACCCCGTGGAATGCCCTCCCACCAGAGGTCAAAGAGAACAACAATTACCAGACCTTTAGAAGTCATCTCAAGGCAGCCCTGTTTAGGGAAGCTTTTAATGTTTGATGGATTTCTGTATTTTAATATTTTGTTGGAAGCCGCCCAGAGTGGCTGAGGGAACCCAGCCAGATGGGCGGGGTATAAATAAATAAATTATTATTATTATTATTATTATTATTATTATTATTATTATTCCTTTTTTGCACCTGACCCTGTTTTTCTTCCCTTTTTCTCTTGCCCTTACGCATTTTGGCTTTATTCCTAGAATGGAAGTCTGTGGGCAGAGCCTGTCATAATTTTAATTCTGGAACAGCTGTTAGAAAACTCATTAATATTTTTTCCAGATCAATTCAGGACTTATGGATACTTTTAGGACTCTTTGCATGCTGCTGGTGTCATTGTACAATGCAAATGGGCAACCGAAGAAGCCCAGAGGCATCTTATTGATTTATATTATTATTATTATTTCATAAAATCCACACAACACTTGCTTGTACCAACAAACAGACCTCAAAGTGGTTTACAAAAGGATAAAACAATAAAACCGAGAAAAATTCACAACCTTACTTCAAAACACACAAAGGTACAAATACCTTTGTGCATCTCAAGGCAGCCCTGTTTAGGGAAGCTTTTAATGTTTGATGGATTTCTGTATTTTAGAATTTCTGTTTTTTTGGAAGCCGCCCAGAGTGGCTGGGGGAACCCGGCCAGATGGGCGGGGTATAAATAATAAATTATTATTATTATTATTATTACTAAAACAGATTAATATCATCTCAGCTTTCTAAGCATCTGGATAGCCTTGTCGAAACAAGAATGCTTTTAGCAGGTGCGCAGGGGGTGGGGCTGCTTGATCTCAATAGGCAGCAAGTTCCAGAGTTTAGGTGCTGCCACACTAAACAATCAAGTTCTGACAAATGCAAAATGGGTATTACAGTATGTGGCAGTTCTGCCAATCGCAGCGGTAAGGTACGCACATATGGAGTAAGTCAATCTCGAAAAGACTGAGCAATTTCTTTAACACATACACACACAAGACCCCGTCCCCACCTCTGGATATTAAAAATGGGCACGTCAGGATATTAAAAACTAGCTCAGCATTTCTGTGCAGCTCAGAAATTCAGGAGACCATCCTTGTTATCATGTTTGGGGGAGTCTGCCCCTCTTATCCCTCTTTGAACTGTTCCTGTGTCATCAGGGCCATTTTGAACATGGCAAGGAAACAGTGGGAGCAGATGCGCAAGGCACCTTCGTATCATTATTCGATTTGTTGTGGATATTGTGAAAACTGGCAAAGTACTCCCTGCAGTCCTTTGTACAGACTCTATTGCTCGAGACAATTGGCTTTAAGTTCTCTGTCTTGCTCTTTCATTCCCCATTTCACCAAAGTGCTGAAGGCGACATTTCTCTCTCCCCCCCCCCCCCTGCTCGTGGACGTCCTGCATTTTCCAAGTTAGTTTTCCATGTTGTTTTTGCTAACCGAGCAGTCTAAAATTATAGCCTGTTGAAGTGTCTGGGCCTGGAGAGTTGAATGGGATTCCATAAATCTTTGGCCATACACAGGAGCTTTGACTGTTTAGCCGATACTCGGCCAAACGGTTTGCTGAGCTAAATTGCCGCGTCTCTCCTTCAGCAGAGCTGCCTTGATGAACACCAGCTGATGGTCTGGCCATCCCCTCTGGGAAATGGCTCGACTTTTATGAGTTGGGGCAGCAGACATTTCTGGATGGTGAGCTCAGTGACTGAACTGGAGATTACCCCAATTAGATTCCACTAGCATTTATCTACCAGTCTTGCCAAGCACTAAAAGCTGTTTAATGATCAAGGGGCTCAGAGAAAAGCACTTCAATGTTCTCTCCACTTAACACATAGATATCTCCCCACCACCACCACCACCACCACCACTCCCTGTGCACATGAGTGAAGGTTTCTCTTTTAAAATAATAATAATATATTTGACCAGAATCTCCCTTGACACTCTCATCTACTTCTTTTGTGGTTTCTGAACGGCTGATTACCAGAATTCACAGGCCAGAAGGATCAATACTGTTGCGAAGCGAGCTGTAGGTCTTGATCTTTTATGCAACAAATCTAGCTTTATGTTGCTTTGTTTCCACCCAGGACTGAGATGAAATCCTTTGTTTTCTTTTTTTCCGCACCCCCTGGGAGAGTGCTTGCTTGCTCATTTACCCTGGCCTCTTTCTTTCACTCAGTTGTCCACACTAGCTCTCACTGATGTCATCACATAATCAAATCTGGCTATGAAGCATGATGATCGTATCCTGTTCACAGGGCCATTAGTTCCAGAACACCCTTGTAACTAACCCAGGGAAAAGAATGCAGCTGGGAAAAGAATGGCACTCAATGGGATAGGAAAAGGGTGACTATTTAAAACACAAGCAGTGTGTGCTTTGGGAAATATTCCCATTACCCCAGAAAGCCCTAGTTCAGTAATGGCGAACCTATGACACATGTGTCAGACGTGACACGCAGAGCCCTCACTGCTGGCACACGCCCCATCAGCCCATTTGTGCTGTTGTTGTTGTTGTGTCCCCCCCCCATTTGTTCTCCCGCTCCTCCTTACGCTACAGCTTGTCTTCGCTGTTAAAACCCGGATCCTTTTTTGTTGTTGTTGTTGTTGTTGTTGTTGTTGTTGTTCCTGGTAGCCAGAGATTGTTTTTAACCCTTTCTGTGCTGTTTTTTTCTGGCGCTTTGGCAGACAATGATTGGGTGTAACAGCGTTCATTTTTAACCCATTCTGTGCTGGGGTTTTTTGGCGCTTTGGCAGACTATGTCGGTGCTGCGTGTTAGTTCCAGCGAAGGTATTGTTCGTCATTTATTTCTGTTCTCTTCCCCCCCCCCCAAAAAAGCAAAGCAAATTTTGCACCCCCCAAAAAACCTCAAAAACTTTGGTCAGCAGCTCCCCCCAAAAAGCTCAACAACTCTGGGCACTTTGTGATAAATAAGGGGTTTGTGGTTTGGTTTGGTTAAATAATTAGTTTTTGGTTTATTAAATACAGTTATATATTACAATTATACATTTTTGTTATTTAAACTATAAATATCATGAAATTATGGTTTTTTTCTCGAAGTGACACACCACCCGAGTTATGCTCGGTTTTTTGGAGAATTTTGACACACTAAGCTCAAAAGGTTGCCCATCACTGCCCTAGTTTCTACCTGAAAATCAAGATTGGGGAATACTCAACAAAGTCCTAATTCCATGAGAGATGCTATTTCAGCATTTCCCAATGTGATAAAGGAACAGTTCCTTTTCTTCCACCAAGGAACCCAAGACAGCTTCTATGGCATTCTAAGGCAGTCTCCCCTTTTGGCACTGAGCAGACCCAGACTTGTGTCACCTCAGGAGCCTTCAGAGCAGACCCTGGAAGAGTGAAGAATGTGGAATGGGAAAGAAATTCAGTGCAGATCACATTTCATTGCAGACCTACCTAATTCACATTTCAGGGCATGAACTGAAGCACAGGTATCCAAAATTCGCACGTCTCTGAATTTCGTAACACAGTTCTCAACACAAACAAAAATCCAGACATTAGAAAAAATGTGCATTAAAACTTGCATATTAGTGAAAACAGGAAACAGAAATAAATATTAGGAGAAATTGCTTGCAAAAAAAGAGTATATTAGGGATAATCACATACAAATGTGTGTATCAGGAGAAGTGCGCAGTAAAATGCAGGTGAACTTTCATGAAGACTTCAAAAAATATATTCACAAACTAATGTGGAAACATCAAGAAAGGAACTTAAGATTAGAAAAAATGAGAACTGAGAGAAATCAAAATTGACAGATTGTCCATTCCTACCCCATTATTTTCAGAAGTTTTGTATGACAGTAGACAAGCTAGTTCCATGGGACTAGGGGCATGATATGCTATGGTGAATGAAACCCACCCATATGTTTTACATTTTATACTCTTGCACATCTCATTTCCCCAAGCAGAATCACATGCTAGAAACTGTGAGAGCCTGTTCCAAAGGCAGACAATACGGTACCAGCAATAAAGGCAGCATTCACAGATAAACTCCCCTGTTCCTATGAAAAAAAGGGGCTGAGATCCACCCTGGGTGCACTTTTCCTTGCAGAATTTACACAGAAGTAACCTAGTCCTTCAGATTTATTGTCACCTGAGCTGTAGTCAACAATGTCCCCAAATTTCAGCAACTCCTCCATCCATTTCCTGGATGACTACAGTCTCATGCATACTAATAACACATATAAAAGCTGTCCCAACAATTCTGTGGTAGCAACTTATTTTTAATTTGCTCATTAACCCTTGGGTTCTCTAACATTGTGACTTATTCTGGAAGCCCTTGTGTGCTTAGTGAATTTTTGGTACTTTAAAAAAAAAGAATGTGCAGTTGACACAAAATGGACCACTCTCATTTCTTATTCCTGACTTTATTCCTCATGTCTGTTACCTAGAACACCCATTCCAAACCAAAAGGAGAATACTGTAGAACTGAGGACCTGTAACCCAAGTTGTGTTTTGAGTCTCACTCTCGCCAACCCTGCGCACTACTTGGAATTGCTAAACAGACTCTTCCCTGACTTACATGATGTCCTGCGTCTAGCGTGTTGTTTATTTTCCACAAAGTCCTGGTGCCCAAGGGCAGAATTGTGTCATTGTTATATACCTGGAGGTTGTCAAAGCCATTCTGCATTAACCTCAAAGCCTTGTCTCTTCTCTGCTGGCTCTGACTCTTGCTCTACGTGAGTCAAGAGATTCTGCGCCTTAATCATTTCTGGAGGGTTTCATGGCCAGATTAAGAGGCTTTTGATCAGATCTTGTATTTCTAAGTTATTTCTAGGGCTGCCAGCAGTAGTGGCAAAGCCTAAGAATGGGTCCCTCCAGCCTGCCAGCATGACACGGCAGTGATTTGTGGGTTCACTATATTTATTATTGTTGCTGTTGTTATGAATAAAGTGCCCTCATGGTACGTGGCACTTTTTAGAGTGGCATAATCAAGGTCCTGCTCTCTGTGGGAGGGAGGGAGGAAGCAAAGCAGCCGAGGGTGTGGAAAGATGATACATCCCAAAGTCATATTCCATGCTCACCTTTTGTTCATAGATGCTGAGGAAGAAAGCAGAGAGAGTTTGAGAAACGGCTCAACAGGACCTGCGTCCCAAATTTTGACATCTACTGCCTCATGTACAGCAGTCAGTGGCTCAGTTCACCCTTGGCCACTCTATTCTCCTACATCTCTGCCTTTCTTCTCGTCTCACCTTCTCATCTTTTATTTTATTTTTTCATTTTACAACCTTATGCTCCATTCTCCACATTTCCACATCAGTTTGGGATTTGCTTTTTATAAAACAAGTTCTCACGGAAATCCACCAGCATTTTCTGTGAAATTCTCCTAACAGGCACAGTTTTGCAAAACCATTTCTCCTGAAACAATGCATTTTGTATGTTATTTTCAGGAATATGAGCATTTGTGTATTCATTATTATTACGAATAATATTTATTTGTAACTTACTATGGCACAAAGGGAGTTGAGAGCCAGGAACTGTGGGATGAAGCAAGAAGCAAGCTGGAGGTAAGACTGGAGAGAAATCAAAGGATGCAGGGATGCCTCGGAGCTCGTGGAGGCCTTGTTGCTCAAGCAAGATGTCTTCCAACCCTTTCTGGGCAGGAGGATGACCAGCCAGGGTAGGTGGGTCTCTCCAGGACTTCAGGGTGCTAAAATGTATTGGCAGATGCCACCAACATAGGGTCCAATGGCTCAATATACAAGACAGCTGCCCACAGGTTTTAGCTCTAGATCTATGGTTATGTTGCATTGTTTTGATTGATGTCTCCCTCAATCCTCCCATTCGCCTACTTCTTTTTGTGATGTGAGGCACCATAGCCACCCCACAGGAGATATGGGGAGGGCAAGGGTTCATTTGTATGTGTCTCCTGTTTGGTAATTTTTTTGTTTCTCTAAGCAGGAAATGCAAGCTTTGTACTCTTTGGTATTTAAATAAAAAAATGCATCCCCTCCCCCCCCTCAAAGGACACCGTTGCTGTGGTAACCAAGCAAGAGGGTGCAGGAAATGCAGCCATCACAGTACGATGTGAATTTCAGACAGAGAGATTGCCGGAAAGGTAGAGCAGGCAACTGTAATGAGGCCACTGCAAGTTTAATTGATGGTTCTTTGTCTAGTTTTTCTCTTGAGTGGAGAAATGGAGCAAACCATCACCGGCAAGGGGAGAATTAACCACTGTGTGTTTCATTGCCACAGACTGGTCAATGCAATGTGCTTTATGCATCAGAAACATCAACCTTAAACCACAGTCTTCCCTCAAATCGGAACATCTGCCATCAATAGGAATTGCTCTGTCAATGCACCACTTTGCAAATGTGAGGGTATGCGGCTTGTTTACTGTCCTGCATGCAGCCATATTTCTACCTTGGGTCCAGATGGCTCAGTCATAGTCTGTGGCATCTGGAAATGGTTCCATTTGTGCCTGGTGGGGCTGTGGGCTGCCCCAGAAATAGGAAGTTAGGAGTTTGGGGAGTGTGAACAAGGTCCAGAGTTGTGGTTGGCAGCCAGAAATGGAGAAGAGAAAAAGATGGAGCCTTAAAGGGTCACTGGTCTTGAAAGACAGCAGGCTAACCACTGAGATGACTTGAACAGTGCCTGCAAAATGGCCTATCTTGGGACTGCAGGCCCATGGCAAAGCTTTCTCAAGAGGAAGGGAGGAATGGCTCTGCAGAGTGTAAGAAACTGCGGAATCATACCAAAAGCCCATCTAGTCCCGCATCCTGAACTCACAGTGACCAACCAGAAGCTTTGGGGGAGCCCGGAAGCCTGCCCTGAGTGCCAAAGTGCTTCCCTTCCCTTGTTATTTCCAGCAGCTGGTGTTCAGAGGCATACTCACTCCAACACTGAAGGTAGAAATGCTATGATCATGGCTAGTTGTCATTGATAGCCTTGTCCTCCATGAATTTCCCTAAGCTCCTCTTAAGGTGATCCAAGTTGGTGGCCATCACTGCTTGTGGGAGCCTCTCAAATATTGCATGTTGCCTGATGGCTTTCATCATCATCATGATCACTTTTAATTTGTATACCGCCTTTCTATCATACAATACTCAAGGCGGTTTACAAGCTGAAGAAACAGAATCTAATGAAATACAAAACACCCTTTTAACAATCTAATGCAATAAAAAATGTGATAATAAAACATAACTTTAAAATAAGAAATCAAATAATGTAACGCTCAACAATCATTAGAATAGTATAGAATAATATCAGCATATGAAAATTAAACAGAAACCCACTCTTAACATTTACAATAAATAATTTCAAAACAACAATCAATAAAACAACAGCAAGCCACAGTGCATAAAAAAATTCAATACAAATTGAAAAACAGAGACTGGCGGGTGAGGCAAGGCAGGTGGAAGAAGACCTTGCCTGATGGAGCCTCTCCCCTCACAGTTCTTCCTCCAGGCACAGCTTCCTTATGAGGAGTCCCAGGGCCATGGGGGAGGCAAGGCAGGTGGAAAGAGGCCTTGCCTGATGGAGCCTCTCCCCTCACAGTTCTTCCTCCAGGCACAGCTTCCTTTGTGTTGCTTTGTGTTGGCTGGCTGAATAAACACAGACTCGTGTGTTATATTTAATTTCCCGAGACTGCATGATACTTAGCCATATCAAACATCCATGTGCATGCATATTTATAGAGCAAGGCTGGCCAGCCCCAGGAACACTAAGATGGCCACATCTCCATGCTGTTTCCCCCCCTCCCATGGAAGGCATTTCATAAAAATTCAGTGTGCATCATTTATTCATTTGGATACTAATTTATTCACTTGGTTTTCTAGCTCACTCCATTGCAGGCTGCAGGCTGCAGTTTCAAACTCCAGCACAGGAATATCTGATAAGATCAAGTCGGAAGATGATAAAGTGCTAAAACAGCCCAGCCATTAAATGCATGACCTTGGTTATAAACGCTGGCCCCAATAACAATGTTCTCCAACGGTTTTGAAAGATATTCAGGATGTATCTTGGAGGAGGGGAGGGTGTTCGAGGTTGCAGAAATTGCTGAGGCTGTGACTCTTGGACACCAACATGTGCTGCACGGCTCACAAGAGCAGATCTCTCCAGCAAGTGAAGAGAAGGACTGAGAGGCGGAAGAGTAACATGTAGATCAATCTTTAGACCAAGGCTTTGGGGAGTTTTCAGGGGAAAGGAAGTTCCATGTATTTTGGGAGGAGGACGCATGGAACAGTCATGCAGATGATATCTCTATGGCCTGGTGGGTGTTTACCATGGGTCCAGGCAGTTCAACTTTAGACTCACTTGACTAAACATTTCTCCTATGGATGGGGCAAGACTTTGAAAGGAGAGGACAGAAAAGAGCACAGATTTGCACAAAATGTGTCCATGCTAATTTATATGTGTACATGCAAATTTAGAAATGATTGCCCAAATTTAAATCGAAATAGAGTGCCTCTTACTCCTGCTCTCCATTCTGATGGTTCTCTATCTTTACCTTGGAGTTGGTCTGGGTAGCCCTTCAAATGCCTAGAAACGATTGCCTTCTGCATAGCTGCCAAGTTCTCCCTTTTTTTTAAGGGAAATTCCCTTATGCTGAATAGGCTTCCTCGTGAGAAAAGGGAAAACTTGGCAGCTATGGCCTTCTGTAAAGTAGGGTGCATGGCCACCCTATGTGTAATGTTCCTTCTGAGTTAGGTCAAGTCACCTTTGAGCTGGACTGCTCTTGGACTTGGATTCCCATTTTGTTGTGCCAGGCAAAGCAGACAGCCTCCGACATTTCCCTGCCCCCACTTCCTCAAGGGAAAAATGGTGAGCACCCACTGATTGCAGATGGACTTGATAGCACTCTGCTCCACTTGATTCAGAATCAGTACAGTAATTATAAGTTTTCTCAGGGAACTTTTTTGGGATTCTTTTCTCAACCGAGCTGTCATATTGACATGTGTGCAGCATTGATCCTGTAATGCACACGAACCCTGTCATATTCCGACAATGGCAGAGAGGCACTTGGAAATTCAACCCTCTCACCTTACTAAGCAAGCATGTTCACAACACAGTTGAGCATCAAGAGCAGGACAACTTCACACTCCAAATCAGGGCAACATCTTTAGATAAAACAGCAAAAAGGAAGTAGAGTTGTTTCTGCTGTTTTTTAAAGTAGAGTTATAGCTGAAATAGATCTCAGAGGTTACCTGGCCCAACTCTTAACACAGTGGGTAAGTATGATATACTAAACCCGACAGATTCTTATCCAGTCATTCTTTTGAATATTTCCAAGGAAGGAGACCCCACAGCATTTCTAGGAAGTTATTATTTTATGGATTTCTAACCTGCCTTTGAGACTGTATATTCAATTTTGCCTCTGCTTAAAATTCTTAATGATAGCGAAATCTTTCTTCATGTGATGGACAGTTGATGTTCTGTGTTTTTCTTTGATTCTTCAGAGTACTATAGTCACATAGTCAAAACAGAGGGGGGTGATATTTTGCATGCATTTCAAATTGGCTGATGTTATGGGTTTGATTTTGTATTCTTTTCCTGATTTTGCTTTGAATTTCTAGACTTACTTTTATGGGGCAGTATTAAAATACCATGTCCCATCAGTGCAAGGATTTCTACTTGTACAATGAGGCTGAGGCTTTCCGCCCTCTTCTCCCCTCCCCATGTATTCTGTGCCCTGCCTAAATCTGGTTCAGAGGGGGACACACACATAGAACAGATTTTGGGGCGTTCAAGGGGAGGAGAGGGTGAGAGCACCTCATTGCACAAGGAGAACTTCTTGCCCTGATGGACTGGGAGACTTGGTGCTATTTCTGGATTCCACCCCTGGACTCATTTTTTTTTAACCCAAACATGAACCTACATATATACTCCTAATATATATATATATTACAGCATAAAGCTTCAAACTCCATATAACAGCCCCCAACCCATCGTTTTTTACATTCACATGAGAAATTCTGCCCTCTGATTAATTTAAGCCCTAGTCAACATTCCTTTCCCACTTCCCCCCTATTTTTCTCCAGGCTAAGTAATTTATTGATTGATTAATTTATGCACACCATTTACATGTCATACCATAACAAGAAGTTATTTCAGCAACTTACAACAAAAAATAAAATAATAATAATTTCCAGCTAGTATTCCTATGTTACAGTGATGCAGTAAATTAAACACTTTTACCAGTTTACCATAGAATCAAGAGGTCAAGATGCATTTTAAAAGCCTGATTTAAAAAAGGTTGGGTCAATTAAAAAGGTCTTCATTGGTGCTGCAAAGACACCAGAGGAGTACCAGCCAAGCCGGTTTACCTGAGCCACTTGCTGCATCTCACCTGGAGTGAGAACACAACAAATCTCAAGAGACAGGGGCTAGGGATTCTGACCAACAATTTCATAGACCTGCCTGCTTCTCTTTAGCTCAGTTTAAAATTACCTCCTTTGTTTTCTTTGATCTAGACTATGCTGCTTTTGCTTTTACTTGTTTTTATAATCACATAAATTGTATTGCATGTTTTAAATTGTATGTTTATAATGTTACAACTTGCCCTGGGAATTTACAGTGAAGAAATCTTAGAAATAAATTAAGCAGTCTGGGGACTTTATAGCTGAGGCTTGAAATGAGAACTTATAAGTGGTTTAGAACCCACTCCCTTAATTTCCATTGGGCAAACATTCTCTCTTATCATCCACATAGGTCTTGTCTAAATCGTATGACTTCCCATTTGTCAATTCCTTGAATAATGGTTTTCTATATTTGAATTCTGTCTGAAATGACTGCGGTGTAGTTGATCATAAAATTTAGATCTCAAAATTTAGTAGTTTACTGAATTTTCAATATACATTTGGACTTTGGCAAAAGTACTGATCATTTTTTTGTGAACATTTCTGACAGGATTGAAAAACTGCTCCCCATTTTTGGCACACCTTGTGAATATGTTCGCATATTAATTTAAATTGCCATTGCTAGGCTTTATTTGGCCCCGGCTGCATGGTCAGGTAGCCACTGTGATTTTTATTTACTGGTGTCTGTGGTTGCCATCCTTTTGGATATAGCATTGTAACTGTATCCTGAGATTCCCTGATCGGATGGAATCCTCCTGGTGATTAATTCAGGAAAAGTAAGATGAAGAAGGCAGAACAGCTGACGGTGGGGACAGCCACAGGAGAAGAAAAAACTCTACTTAAATAGGATTGAAAAAAGGATGATGAATCCCTGTAGTATTGATATTCAGAACAATGTGCTCGTTCCTCTACATACATACATTTTCTTTTGCATTATTTACCATTGACATTATTAGTTGGGAAAATGATTACACTTCTTAAATCCAATTTTACAGTGCATTGTTCTACTTCCTTTTGGCTCTGCAGGGGTTCATGCTGGAACTTAGACACTAAAGGAAGGTTTGTTTTAAAACTGCTGGGAATTGTGCCACTATGAACAAGCATTTAGAAGTTTCCAGCGAGAGCTGAAAGGAAAATACACCCAGACACATACAGTCCATAAAACTGCAGTCTGTTTCTCCTCTAATTGGTAATAAATGTAAATGTTTAGTTATGCCTGGCTGGGGAGCTATGAACAACACATCTGTCTGGCTGTTTTCTCTGTCTTCACAAGGACTGCAGCGTTTATGCCATCTGTAGCTGAAGGTATGGAGAAGCGAGCAGGCAGCCGGCAGCAGGAAGGATAAAAGCCAGTTTATATGCTTGAAAGAGAGATGGATATTGGTTTTGAGAGGTGAAGAGGAGTGAGAAACACAGGGAGGAGAAAGGGGGGAGGTGGTTCTGGACAGTTAATGGAATCAGAAGAGACCAGACCAGAGCAGACAGTGAGATCAAGGAAGTGGAGTCCACAATTCTCTGTGACATGGAGAATGGACCGAAATCGATACTGGAAACAGATTTTTTTTATTTTTTATTTTTTTGTTTTTTTTTTGGGGGGGGGGGGGCTAAGCTTTGATGAATTCTGCATCTAGTTAAGTTCATGTATCAAATATATGTGATTTTCCACTTCCAGGGCAAAAAAATGCTGTGGCAGATAGATATCCCAGACGCACAGCAGGTTGGAGAATAGAATTGTCAGATTGCCCCCACCTCCCCAAAAAGAATGCCTAGATTTACAAGGTGATGTGCACTTAAGTGAATTGTGCATGGGTTGCATAATGATTCTTATCTATACTATACTGCTTTGAGAGGTATCCATGTTCTTTAATTAGGGGCACCATGGGCAACTGAGCCTGTTGCAAATAGCAATGCCCACATGATGAATAACTATTATTCATCTATTATATAACTGCGTTGTAACAGTACCATAGCTGCTTTTGTGCATGCATGCTCCAAATATACAATGTCATTATGCAGGAAGGCAAACATATCTGTACAAAAGAAGGGAAAATGTAACTATGCTCCTAGCTCTAGCCACGAGCCAGAATCCAGTGGGTGAACGGGCAGTGTTAATGTTATAGAGATAGGGAAATAAAGTGAAATAGCTATGGAGAAATAAAAATTTCTACAAGTTGTTTATGGACTGCATTGGCGCATTCTCTAGTTTTAGTTGTTATATATGATATTACTCCTGTCTGTTGCTGTCCTTTGTGCTGAAAACTGCTTGTTCTATGTGGTATTTGTAAGATCACCTGACCTTTTTATGTTGTATGTCTGTTTCCTGCATCTTCCTTTATGTGCATCAGTGCTAAAATATTGAGAAAGGCAGGTGGGTCTGGTCAACTTATTTTTTTTGTAACGGAATGCCTAGATACTGTTTTAGAAGCCTATGGGGGCAGGCATAATGTGTTGCCCTGGTGTACATTTTGTCTTCATTCAGTATTCCTGGTGGCTAGACATGTTGAAATGTACCATTTCTAGTTTGCTGATCTCTAATTGCCTCTCCCACACCACTCTTATTCTGACATTGCTTTCCCTTACTTTGAAGGATGGGTAGATTCTTCCTGTTGGGCTGTGAACTCCTTTTCTTGATTAAGTCTGAAATCCATATCTTTATTGATCAAAACACTTTTCTTAGTGTGACGACTGCTTGGAACAAAGTGCAGTTGCCGCTTTTGGACCCTGTCAGGGGGCAGTCCTGGGAAATGTTCTGCAGACAAGTTCTATGAAAAAGAATGGTGCTTGCAATTATTTCAGCCAGGAGCGAGTAGAGAGCTGATCAATCCTTCTGCTTGAGAACATAAAAGGAGATCACCTGCTGAGGTCAGGAGTGAAACATTCCCAGTGGGAGACAGCTACAGCCTTTGGTTCATTAAGAGGAGAGTGGCTGCGCCTTCTGCTGCAGCATCTGGTATCAGCCACTTCTAGATCAGGCCATTGGGCCAAGCATTCATGGAAAAAGACATTAGGGAATCAATGCCCTTGATTGCTTTAGCTGGACTTTCCTGGGTTTTGCACTGTTCCAGGTGTGCTCCGGTGCAGAGTGTTAAATCACAGAGCTACAGAAGTAATTCCATAAGCTATGAGCTGTGAGGGTTTTCGAAAGAGAAGAAAAAATAGCACAGTGTTAATCAGGATGTTGTCAAGAGTGGGAGAGCTACCAGTGCTTCGGTTTTTTAAGAAGGGAGCATTAAGACTCAGCCCGGCACAGGTTCCGGTTTCCGCCTGCAGGAATGGCGGACCTGTTTTCCATCTCTCTGACCTTCGTAAGGAATTTGGCGGTTGCTAGGGGAGTAAATGGCAACCCCCTACCCTCTCCGGGGGTTACGGAGAGGGGCCGCTGGCCCGCGATGCCCCCAGACCCACTCCGACTGTTTTTGGAGTGGGGGGAGCTTGGGCTGAGCACTTACGACGGCCAGGACTCCCGGACGCTAATCTGCATGGCGGGGATTTCCATGGTTAAAGAAGATAATTAGGCTTAAATCTATGGACATACTTCAGAAGGAGGGGAAGAAGCGCTGTTTACTGCTGAGAATTTTATGCTGCTGAGCGAGAGGAGTCAAAGAATGTACGGCATCTGGAAGAAGGATTGATGGGGACGGAGCGATAAGGGAGGCAAGTTTTTATTTTTTTCTTCATATTGTTGCCTCGTATCTTCCCGGACGCGATGTCCTGGCTTGTTTGGAGTGAAAGAGAAGCAAAAGACTGTGTGAGTTGAACTTTGTTAGCTGTTGTTACTGAACATATTTCTTAAAGATGTGAAGTTGCCGATGAGAAAAGCCCCCCCCTAGTCAGACGGAAGGAGTTCTGGACGCGTTCGGAGGATTTATGAGCTGTGACGCACTTTAAATTGGAGCAGCGACCTGAAGCTAAGTTCAGCTATAGGGCAAGGAGATCCATTAATTTACCAAGAGTTCATGGTTGGATGTTTGGGTCTCCTGCCTGAAAAAGCTGTAAATTCTATAAAGATAAATAAATCGTAAATCTTCATGGCTATGAGAGAAAATGAAAGTGATTTGAGCCTTTTAAGATGGCGCTGCTACTCCGTCGCAACAGGGAGCTCCACTAAGAAGATTTATGGGGAGGCTGGACTGATTAACTCACACAGGAGAAAGAACATCTGTGAAACTTCGTTTGACATTTATCTCAGCAGCTGGAACAATCGGATGAAAGTGGAAAACATCTAGGTGACTGTAAGGGGAAGATTTGGAATATTATGAGCTTGGAGGACGATTTGAACTTTAGAAATAAGACGGCAGTGGACAGTTGCGAGGAATTCCCAATTTCTTGAAGCATGGGAACCCAAAAATAAATTATTTAGATGATTTGGCATAACATTCGGTTTGATTGATATATATATGTGTATAATTTGAAATATTGAATGTGATATAATTGGTTTTAATTGGAAAATTAATAAAAATATTTTTAAAAAAAAAAAAAAAAGACTCAGCCCGGCACAGAAGTTATGCTGCCTGCTCTTTTGTTCTACAGTCTGCAGCTGCTCATTGGTGAGGGAAAGGCACTCTACACTTGTCCAGAGGTGATACCTATGCTACAATTTGCTTTATATCTCCTTTCTTTAAAGGAAGGGCATAGCTGGTGCTCAAATTACATATACATGCCCCTGATTTCCTTCCATTTTAGCCAACCCTTGTCCCCTGTAGCTGGAGTGGGGAGAGACGTCACAGAAGGTAAACTCATTCCTCTGCTGTCCCCTGTAAATTAAACAGTGGACACAGTCTGATATTGGACCTGCTTAAAGGAAAATAAATAGCAAAGCCACTAGGAGTTTAGTTGCTTACCAAGGGTCACTTTCAATCTTACATTTTCAGCTGCATACATAGAGATGTTTTAAGCAGACACCTATAGACAGGATGTGCCAGACATGTGCAATCAAACTCACCAGTAAACTGATAATTTGCTATGGTGCATTTACTCCATGCGATGGGAAATGGCCCCCAGTGGTTGGCTCGGAGGCTAGCTATTCAAAGGAAAGGGGGAATGAGCCACTGAATCACCCTTGTATGGACCAACTTGGGCGTCTGCTCTCAGCAGCTACCCACTAGTACAATCTCCCACCCAAAATGATGAAGAAACTACTGTACATAAATTAAAAGAGAGAGAAATAATAAGTAGAGTGAGGATGCAGCTGTGCCCAACATGTCCCAGCTGGGCATGATGCTCAGCCCGACAAGAGAACCTTGCACACCTTGTGGTGTTTGTCACTGTAACTGGCTTGTGCACAGTATGACGTTACATAGGAAGATATTTGTAAGTTGTAAGGCATAGTGAGCGCGAGGGGGTGGGAATGAGAGAGGGAGAGAACATTGGAGTGTGCCTGTTTTCTGACTGGCTGAGAGTGAAGTGTGACAGACGACGTGGGCGGGGAGAAAGAGGGAGGGAGGGAGAAAGAAAAGGGTGGCTGGCGTGGGTGCTGCGGCATAGTGGTTAGAGTAGGAAGGATCAGATAGGATGAGGATGAGGAATTGATTTGATTTGATATAGTAATATTTGTATATCACTTTTCCAACAAATGTTGAGCTCGCGATAATCACATTAAAAAAACAGCAGGCATTGCAATCACAAACACATACCATATTAAATATACAGTGGTGCCTCGCTTAACAAATGCCCCGTAAGACAAAATTTTCACTTAAAGAAAGGATTTTTCTAGCGGAGGTTGCCTCGCTAGACAAATTCGTTTTACGAAAAATTCGTCTAGCGAATCGCGGTTTCCCATAGGAATGCATTGAAATTCAATTAATGTGTTCCTATGGGCAATTTTTTTTAAAAAAAATATTCAATGCATTCCTATGGGATTCGCTAGACAAATTTTTCGTTATAAGAATAGACCCGTGGAACGAATTAAATTCGTCTAGTGAGGCACCACTGTAGCCAACAACAAGAAATTCATCAAAATAGTTAATGCAATTCAATAATGTCATCATAACTCATAGTATTGCAAGGATACTTTCTGATCACATGCATTTACTCCAGAAAAAAATATGGGTTAGCTGTGCCCTGTTGGTTACCAAATGCATGGCTCTGCAACACTGAAATGGATAGAAGGCTCATTCACTGTAGGTGAACTTGCATTTACAAAACTATTTGGGTTGGGTGGTCAAGGTCAGAGCAGGTTGGTGGTCAGCTTCAGACGTGGTTGGAGGAAAAGGATTATCTGCACCCATAAGAACATGTTATGAAATACAAACTTCCCAAACAGAGTTACTGAAAAGAGCTCCTATAAGAAGCCACTCATGGCATAATCCTCAATGAAACGAGAAGACTTTTGCATAGCAGCACTGCTAGGAGGACTGCACATTAAGTGTGCAGTCCTGGTATTCCTTAGCTCCATAGCGGCTGGTAGCAGCTGGTTTCAAGCACTCTTCATCTAATTCAATGAAAACGAGACATTTGAGTGAATGAAGATAATTTAATAATGAATGGCTCTAACTTATCGGGAAAGCTCTCCATTCCTTTTTGACAGCCGCTGCCTCTAAGTGCAATTTAATAAGGGACTCGCAGTCATTTGGCATGGAAACAAATGCTTACTGCAAGGAAGACGACCCAGCCATTCCCTAGCAAGCTGACACCATTTCCAAAGCAGCACAAACACAAGGGTGTGTGTGTAAAATACCCTACAGCAGTAACAAAACTTCATCCTTGGTAGTTGAGATGTGATTAAATATAAAATCAGCTTTGAGAAATCCTGTGGCTCGTAACAAACAAGGCAGATGTCTGCCAACAAGACCTGGTGTTTGCAACTCTGAAAACTGGAGATGCCTGAAAATGTCCAGGAGGGAATTCCCACTATATGTTAAAACTGGGCTTTGTTGTCAGGATGGAATTCAAGGCTCTATATCATTTTCTTCATATGTCTGAGGGCAGGACAAGATCTGAGTCTTGACTTGAGGGTGTGCTGAAAATTGGATCCCTGCGTCGACTCCTGCGCCATCTCCCAAAATGTTTAGGCAGATTTGCCATGTTCCCCAAGCCTTCGTCCAAAACATTTTGCTGGCAACGGAAACACAACAAACCACTACTGGTGACTCTGACTGAAGCTATAGATGAAAAATGTCTCAAAAGTCTAGTCACATGCTAAAGTCTCAAAAAATCAGAAGCCTACCCGACAGTAGATGGGATGTGGGTGGCGCTGTGGGTTAAACCGCAGAGCTAAGGGCTTGCCGATCGGAAGGTCAGCAGTTTGAATCCCCGCAATGGGGTGAGCTCCCGTTGCTCGGTCCCAGCTCCTGCCAACCTAGCAGTTTGAAAGCATGTCAAGTGCAAGTGGGAAGGTAAACGGCATTTCTGTGCGCTGCTCTGGTTCACCACAAGCAACTTAGTCATGCTGACCACATGACCCAGAAGCTGCACGCCGGATCCCTCTGCCAATAAAGCAAGATGAGTGCCGCAACCCCAGAGTCGTCCGCGACTGGATTTAATGGTCAGAGGTCCCTTTACTTTTACTTTTACCTTTACCCAACAGTAACTCAGTCTTTCACAGTCTGTGTCAACCACAGCAAACTATGGCAAGTTCTTAAAGAAATGGGAGTGCCTGATCACCTCATCTGTCTCCTGAGAAATCTCTATGTGGGACAAGAAGCTACAGTTTGAACTGGATATGGAACAACTGATTGGTTCAAAATTGGGAAAGGAGTACGACAAGGCTGTATATTGTCTCCCTGCTTATTTAACTTATATGCAGAATTCATCATGCGAAAGGCTGGACTGGATGAATCCCAAGCTGGAATTAAGATTGCTGGAAGAAATATCAACAACCTCAGATATGCTGATGACACAACCTTGATGGCAGAAAGTGAGGAGGAATTAAAGAACCTTTTAATGAGGGTGAAAGAGGAGAGCGCAAAATATGGTCTGAATATCAACATCAAAAAAACTTAGATCATGGCCACTGGTCCCATCACCTCCTGACAAATAGAAGGGGAAGAAATGGAGGCAGTGAGAGATTTTACTTTCTTGGGCTCCTTGATCACTGCAGATGATGACAGCAGTCACGAAACTAAAAGACACCTGCTTCTTGGGAGAAAAGCAATGACAAACCTAGACAGCATCTTAAAAAGCAGAGACATCACCTTGCCTACAAAGGTCCGTATAGTTAAAGCTATGGTTTTCCCAGTAGTGATGTATGGAAGTGAGAGCTGGACCATAAAGAAGGCTGATCACCAAAGAATTGATGCTTTTGAATTAGGGTGCTGGAGGAGACTCTTGAGAGTCCCATGGACTGCAAGAAGATCAACAGGGCAGTCTCGAGCAGGTCGGCCGCCCTGGTGCTGAGGGGTGGAGATTGCTCCGGCGCCCCCACCCTCGCAGGGTGCAGCATGGTTTCCACGCCACCGGGGGTCTACCTACAGCCGGCCCTGAAGATCAAACCTATCCATTCTGAAGGAAATCAGCCCTGAGTGCTCACTGGAAGGACAGATCCTAAAGCTGAGGCTCCAATACTTTGGCCACCTCATGAGAAGAGAAGACTCCCTGGAAAAGACCCTGATGTTGGGAAAGATTGGGGGCACAAGGAGAAGGGGATGACAGAGGACAAGATGGTTGGACAGTGTTCTCGAAGCTACGAACATGAGTCTGACCAAACTGCAGGAGGCAGTGTAAGACAGGAGTGCCTGGCATGCTCTGGGACCTCCATGGGGTCACAAAGAAGCGGACACGACTAAACGACTAAACAACAACAACAACAACTCAGTCTTTCAGTGTGGCTGCCTCTGCTCTGCAGAACAGTATTTTTGTCAAGATATGACCCGCGCCCAGAGGCATAGCTAGGGTCCCTTGCACCATCGGCAAGAAGCTGTAACAGCCCCCCCCCCAACCAATTTTCCACAATAGCAACGTTAGAAATCACTACATTTTACATGCATTTTACATGCAGAGGCATCTGAAATGAGGGTGAGACGAAGAAGGGTGAAAAAAATCACATGTCTTTGTGCCGCAGTTTGAGAAGGGCCAGAAGCTTCTCCTGTGTTTGATCTCACTGCAATAGTGTTGGTGTGTCGCCAGACTCGCCACACACTCATATGTCACACACTCAATAGTCTGAGAGGCAATTTTTGCTTCCCCCGCCCTCAGGTATGCCTCTGTAGTTTGTGGAAACAAGTGAAGGCATTTTTATTTTGACAAGCTTTTCCATCTAGATTCCATCTTGTGTTCATTTTGTGTTGTTCTTAAACCTATACTTTGTTGTTCTTGTACTGTTCTATAAACTGTTTTTGCTGTTTTTAAGGATGTCAGTAAACTGCCTTGGAGCATATACCTGGAATGATGCACAAATAAATTAGACGATGATGATAATGAGTTTTCTAATAGCATGTAGGGACTGTAGTGTGTGTGTGTAGACAGGAAGCAGTATAGATGTGGTTAGGGCTATCAATCGATTTTAAAAAAAAATTGAATTGATTGGCCTATTCAGTGGTTATTCAATTAAATGTAAATAAGTTAGCATGGTTCCAAAACCACAACTGTCTTATGGATATACTGAAAAAAGTGCACAATGACTTGAGAGTTATTAAACACATTTACCTCTCTTTTTTTGGTAGAAAACAGGGCTGTCTTTAATATGTTCTTTTTCTTTCCTCATAACAGTAACACAGCAAAGCTAAACAAAACCTTTAGTGCACCCTTAACACAGCACAACAAATTAAAATTAGCTCCAATCAATTAATTAGATAAAACTTGATTAAGTTACTATGTAAACCAATTAAAGTTTGCAGCCCTATCAATACTATTTTTGAACAGCGAAGGAACGCAGCACAAATCCTTTCCCCTAGTCTTGTTCACAAACTGTCATATGCAGGACTGAACATTGGCTAGGGGGTCTTGTGGGGTCTCCAGCCTCTTCAAATTGTACTCCAATAACCTCATATTTGTATGACCTTTCCCCATCCTCTTGCTAGCAGGACAGTCCTAGAGAATGGCAGGTGATGCCAATATACCAAACCCTCTGCCATTTGCAGCCACACATCTCCAGACATGCCCTGGTGGCAGGTTCGGGGCAGAGGAAGAAAAGCAAAGGAATGGCAAGGCAGGCATGTCAGGGTGTTTCAAGAATGGAGGGACGGGAAAACTTTGGACAGGAGGAGGAAGAAGAAAGACCAGGCGCGCTGAAGAGTGTGCCCCTTCCACCTAAGACATTAGTCCTCCTGCCTTTCATTATTCATCACCTTATCCATGGAAAGTATTGTCATCTCCTGAAGATGCTTCAGTCTCAACCCTGCACAGTCCCTGCTACTGCTCCACCTTCCCTGCTCTCTGCATCCCAATGCTGTTATGTAGCATCTGCTGCAATGAAGCCAGGAAGTGGAAGAAGCAGCCTGTGTTAAGATGAGGGGGTTCTGTTTCCCTTTCCTTGTGCTCTCCTGCTGGTGCCTATTTTCTCTTGATGGTACTTCAGGACACTCTTTAGTTGATTTAACCCAAGTAACTGTTGGTTGGGGTTGCTTTCCTTCTTCTCCCCTCCTTTCTTGTCCATCAGTTTTCTTCTTGTTATTGTTGTTTAGTATTTTAGTCGTATCCGACTCTTTGTGACCCCATGGAGGTCCCAGAGCACGCCAAGCACTCCTGTCTTCCACTGTCTACCTCCAGTTTGGTCAAACTCATGTTAGTCGCTTTGAGAACATTGTCCAACCATCTCATCCTCTGTTGTTCCCTTCTCCTTGTGCCCTCAATCTTTCCCAACATCAGGGTCTTTTCTCATAAGGTGGAGTATTGGAGCCTCAGCTTCAGGATCTGTCCTTCCAGGACTGATTTCCTTCAGAATGGATAGGTTTGATCTTCTTGCAGTCCATGGGACTCTCAAGAGTCTCCTCCAGCACCATAATTCAAAAGCATCAATTCTTCGGTGATCAGCCTTCTTTATGGTCCAGCTCTCACTTCCATACATCACAACTGGGAAAACCATAGCTTTAACTATACGGACCTTTGTCAGCAAGGTACATAGCTGCCAAGTTATCCCTTTTTTAAAGGGATTTTCCCTTATGCTGAATAGGCTTCCTCGCAAGAAAAGGGAAAACTTGGCAGCTATGGCAAGGTAGTGTCTCTGCTTTTTTCTTGAGGAGAGTCTTTTCTGAATGGCCACCTTGGATCTCCTCCTTCTCAATCCTCTTGTCTTGCTTGGCTTGAAACATTTTTCCATGGCACCATGTCTTCCAGCAAATGCCTCTCTTTCTTCATTCCCTTTCTCTCCATCCCTTGGGTGGGGAAGTAACTGGGCAGGTTTCCTTCTTTTTGCACATGGCAGTCATCAGCCTCTTTCCTCCTCCTCCTTCCTTATCTTTTGAGTTTGATGCCCTTCATTTTTACTCTGTGACAGATTCAGAGATGCAACAGTCCTTCTTTGCTATTGTTCTAGTTACAGGTAGGTAGCTAAATAAAAAAATTCCTTCAGTAGCACCTTAAAGACCAACTACGTTTTTATTTTGGTATGAGCACACGAAAGCTCATACCAAAATAAAAACTTAGTTGGTCTTTAAGGTGCTACTGAAGGAATTTTTTTATTTTGCTATTGTTGTTTGTCTTCATTTCTCACTGATTTCCTGGTTATCATCTTTTGTGTCTTCTTTTAACTGGAGTTAGAGAAATTTAAATATACATATTGATTACATGTACGATCTTGAGGTGTAAAATTGTCTCTGTTTGTTCAGCTCTCCAGCCGTTTTCCTTTCCCTGCCTCAGCAACAAAATATGTTAACCACACTCTTCATTTTACTAGTTCGGCTGTATGTTATCCTTTCGAAACAAACCCAATTACCCGGTTACTGTGATGCAGGTTACCATGGTGATGATCACTGCCCCTTCCTCCCTTTCCTGGCACTCTGCTACAGCAAGGACCCCGGGAATATAACTTTCCCAGGATACCCAACATCCTCAGCATGTATGCGTTCCCCTTTTTATTCTTCTCTTTCCAGCCAGCGCTCGGATGTATTTTTATTTTTTATTTTTTTTGTTTCTGAACTCTTGGATTGGGTTATGTGTGGGCAAGGTTTGGAAATCACTTCTGCTAATCAGGTTTCAGATACTAATCAGACTTGCTTCCATTCTTTTCATTCTAATGAACAGAGGCGCCGAGTTGCGTTAAAATTGGGGGTGACCATTGTGTGTGTGTGTGTGTGTGTGTGTGTGAGAGAGAGAGAGAGAGAGAGAGAGAGAGAGAGAGAGAGAGAGAGAGAGAGATGCCACCCTAACCCCCCAGGCTGTACTGGCCTGGCATCTCCCACCCCACCTGCTCCTCACTTACCTCAGTGACGCCTCCTCCTCCTCCCCCTTCATGTTGCCTGCTGAGGCGCTTGGTCGTGTTCCTTTGAAACTGCCAGCGCATCTTCCCAGAAGGTGCCCTAGTGATCGTCAATATGCTTTGCCATTCTGTGTCCGTGGTGGAAATTGCCAGCACAGAATATTGAGGGGGAGTCTCTCAGCCCCACCCACCTCACAGAGTGTTTGTTGTGGGGGAGGAAGGGAAAGGAGATGGTTAGCCGCTTTGAGACTCCTTCGGGTAGTGATAAAGCGGGATATCAAATCCAAACTCTTCTTCTTCTTCTTCAGATGGCGTCCCTGCTAATAAAATAGATAAGCTTTCTGTTACTGCTGTCTGTCACAGGTGTGGGGAACCTCAGGTCCTCCAGATGTTGCTAAACTACAACTCCCATCAGCCCTGGCAAGCATGGGAAATGGCCAGGGATGATGGGAGTTGCAGTTCAGCAGCATCTGGAGAGCCAAAGGTTCCCCACACCTGCTCTTCCATGTCCACCCTCTAAATTTAGGAGCCTCAAACCTTTGCTCCAGCTCTTGGACCATTTTCATTGCCCTTTTCTCACCTCTTTTGAGCTGCGGCAACTGTACACATGGGGTGGCATCAAGTGCTAGTCCTACTTGGAGCAGTAGACCACAGCCATTAATTTCTGTGGGTCTACTCTGAGTACGATGGGACCCAGTATTTCAAGTATACCTGCACTATAGTTGTGTGAAGGTATTCCACAAGGGACAGCTTTATTTTCAACTCTTTTTATGAAGATTCCTAACAAAGAATCTGCCTTTTAAAAAAAAATTAAAAAAATGCTGGTGTATCCGTACATTCCCCCCCCCCCCATTTTTTGTTGCATCAGCTTCTCCTCCCTTGTTGTATGCATTTAAAAATTATTTGTCTATGTTTGGCACTGCTGCTCCTGCCTGTCTTTAATCACTTTCTTTTCCTATAGCCACACATGCCAAAGATCACATCTGTTGCCCTGTGCCTCCATCTGTTTAATTTGGCAGCGCCTTATCTTTGAAACTCATTGCCCCAGGACACTCATATGACCCAGTCGCTCTCACACATTAAGAAGGGCTTCAAAACATACCTGTTTCACATGTCTCTTCAAATTAATAGAGATATATTCTTCTTCCTCCCTCAACTCTTCTCTTTTAAATCTCTGTGTTTTTGTCTGCTTGATTAGGCTCACAGTACCTTGATTAAATTAAAACTTGGTGGCATTTTGACTGTGCCTAATGAAGGTCATCGTAGTCGGGTGGCTTTTTGGCTTTTCTGCTTTTGTGCTACTACTAAATACAAAACAAAGATCAGTTGGGAAATGTTGCTGTTTTGTGCTCCAGGGGTGGTTGAGGACAGTGCTGCATTTTTCAAGGCAGCAAGTGGTGCAGAGTGTGTTTGCAGCACCTGCCCAAGTGGTGCCATTTCCATGCATGGCACCCGAGAGAGCCCATAGGTGCTATTCAGCAGTAGTGAATGATGTGCGTTGCTGCCCTCTGTTGTCCAGGACTGGGATTGCTGGGGGTTATGTTGACTTAAATTCGTTCTTTGGAAGGCAGGCAACAAGTCCTGCCCCATCATCGTGTGCCATGTGGTCATGCTATTCAATGCTCTGAGAACCTGAAGTGCTTATAGATTTGGCATACAAGCTGGGACTGGTGCGTTTTCTTCCACCACTGATTTCATTTCGTTAAACTTTCTTGACTGCCTTTGCATACAAGGGGGGTGATGCTCTGAAAGCAGATGGCAGTGCAGAGCCAAGTCCCCCCCCATAGCTGCCAAGTCTCCCGTTTTCCCCGGGAAATCCCCGTTTTCCCAGCTGTTCCTAGCTGAAAAAACGGAATTTTTTTTGGCCCCCCCCCGGTTTATTCTGGCGTGGCGGCCATTTTGGAACTGGGCGGAGCATGCTCAGAAGCGACTTTTGATGCTGCTCTGCCCAGTTCCAAAATGGCTGCAGTGCAACTTCTGGCACGGTGGCCATTTTCGAACTGGGCAAAGCAGCATCAAAAGTCACTTCTGAGCATGCTCCGCCCAGTTCCAAAATGGCGGCAGCGCTACTTCCGGTCTGCTATTTCCGTCCTGGTCCCATATTTCTCTGACAGCAACTTGGCAGGCATGTCCCCCCCCCCAAAAAAAAAATCACTACCCATTTGTGCGTAACAAAACAGTGTGTTGGCAGTTCTTCAGGTGTGTGAAGACAATTTAGGGGGGCATGAGGACAACTGGCCACCACCATAAGAGCCCCTCTTGGCAGCCTCCCCCCAAATGCTCTTCTGAGGGATTGTCCATCATTACTTGGTGGCATTCTGGGGCAAAATTGGCAGCTGTCAAAAGAAGCACTTCTCCTGCTGCTACAGCTCTCATTATGGAAGATGTATCAGTGATGAAGAAAAGCAAAAGAGGACAAATGCCTTCACCCGCTTTCATCCCATTCAGCCAAAATTCTGGGATATATAGATATAGATATGGCCCAAGCTTAGCAGAAGGTCTCAGGTTCAGCCCTCAACAACCACACTTAAAGGATCTTAGGTAGACAATTATTTAAATTTACCTTTAAAAAAAAGACCAGAGATTTTTCTACTACCGGTAGGTATATTACCAACAGAAATTTAAAAATATATACTGTAAGACCATTGTTCATGTATGCAATTACGGCAGCTAGAATACTTGTGGCGAGAAACTGGAAAAGTGAAACAACACCAAGGATTACAGAGTGGCAAAACTGACGGGAAGAGATAGAGGAGTTTTCAATCAGAAAGTATACGGAGAGTTGAGAATATTTAAGGAATATTTAAGACTATATTGTACAAATAATACCATACTAGCAGAACTTGAATGATACCTGTAATTTAAATAAAAATGTAATAGATGCCTTTTTGGATTATATGAAAATAATATGATATAACATAAAGCTGTGCGAGAAAACCATGACAGTATAAACAGTATAATGATAACGACTGGAAGTTTTGTAGCCATAATTTTTATTTAAATGTTATTTGAGAAGATGCGGTTTCTTTTTGTTCACAGTTTTTTCTTTCCTTTCTTCATCTTTACCTTTCTTTTCTTTTCTTCTTTGTTTCCGTTGCAAATGATCTTTTATGTTTATATTTTAAACCAATAAACCATGCTTGTATTTTAAACCAGATTATTAAAATAAATAATAATAACAAAATAAAACAAAACAAAATAAAGGATCTTAGGTAGAAAAACGGGGGGGGGGGGATCTTGTTCCGAGACTGTGGACTGCTGCTATAGCTCAGGGCAGATGATGCAGAGCTGGTTTGAGCTGCAATGTCTGGCGCCGTGTTGAATTGGGTCTTGTGCCTTTTGAGATGAGCCTGACTTGAAAAGAAGTTCATACTCTGCTGCTCCCCCCCCCCACTGCTCCATCTTCCTTGCCCATTCCCTCAAGTTTGCTTCCAAACCAAATGTCCCCACCTTAAGCTGGGGGAATTGGGCTGGGCTTTTCCTTTGGTACTGTTGGATCAATGCTAATTTCGCCCCCTCAGGGGAAACCCCCCCCCCATGATCGAAATGTTCACCTTCCCAAAATCAGAACAATATTTTAGGCATGTTTCTGAAGCTGATCAATGCACTGTTGTGGCCTTTAAAAGAAATCATACTTTATATCAGGTTCACATTTCAACTCGAGATTATATCTCACCTGCATGATCCATAAATCTGGACTGCAAACTTTTAATTTATTTTTATTTTGCCAGATTAAAAATAAGTTGGAGTATCCCATTGACTTCAAAGGAACGCAAGCATCCTTAACTGTGCGTTAGACTGTGCCCATGTTTAATAATGAAGGTTGTTGGTTTTTTTTTTGCAAAATTACACTCCAGGCAGATTTCAGAATTTTATATGCTTTTTTATTTGAACAGCTTGAATTTATGCTGTTGGAAAGCTGAAAAGTTATAAATAGAAGCATAACCTGCCAATATCAAGATATACTAAAAAGACAGGGAAACATTTCCTCATCCAAGACATTTTGCTGAAAATGTTTAGTATTTTCTCCCCCTACCCACTCCAACCTGTTCCTCAAAGTACAAGGCAAGCGAGGCCTTTCTGATTAAATCCCGGCTCTGTAATTAAGGATGGAAGAATTTCCTTGTTGGATCACAACAAGCGACCATCTGGACTAACGTTCCATTTCCAGCAGTGAAAATTTGGGAAGCTCTAAAGCAGAATGCAAAGGACCTTTCCCTTTGTTGTCTGTCTACTCCATCTGGCATTCAGAGGTATACTGCCTCTCTACAAGTTCTCCGTTTTTTTTTAAGGGAAATTCTCTTACGCTGAACAGGCTTCCTCGCAAGAAAAGGGAAAACTTGACACCTATTAGGGACCCAGGTGGCGCTGTGGTTAAACCACTGAGCCTAGGGCTTGCTGATCAGAAGATCGGCGGTTCGAATCCCTGTGACGGGGTGAGCTCCCTTTGCTTGGTCCCAGCTCCTGCCAACCTAGCAGTTCGAAAGCACGTCAAAATGCAAGTAGATAAATAGGAACCGCTACAGCGGGAAGGTAAACGGCATTTCCGTGTGCTGCTCTGGTTCGCCAGAAGTGGCTTTGTCATGCTGGCCACATGACCTGGAAGCTATACGCTGGCTTCCTCGGCCAATAATGCGAGATGAGCGTGCAACCCCAGAGTCGGTCACGACTGGACCTAATGGTCAGGGGTCCCTTTACCTTTACCTTTATGGTTCAAATATCAGGACAGGTAGCTGCTGGTTGAGTTATCCTACACAAATTTGAGGATTAATCTATCCATGGCAGATAGCACCTACTATAGTGTGTGTGTGTGTGTGTGTGTGTGTGTAGTGTAGTGTAGTGTAGTGTAGTGTAGTGTAGTGTAGAATCACACATTTGCTGCTGAAAATGGGCAGTGAAGGGATCTTGGGGATGGCTGGGTAGCGACATGCGGCCTGATCCGAGCTCTCCGTATGACCAAAGTTACTTTATACTGCATCAGATATTCACAGATCTGTAATGATGCTGGTTGCTTTCTCATGAGTACAATGCTCCAAACTCTGTGCCTGGTTTTTACAGAGTTTTAGTATATACACATGTATAAGACAGAGCATCAAAATCCATGACTGTCCTAGTACGATTCAGAATCCAGAAGCACCGCCCGTTGAGACTAAGAAGCACCATGCAAACCAGGAAGACAAGCAGAGCCATGTGAATTCTGATGAAGCTGTTACAGTATATTTTCATGCTATAATTTCCAAGCACTTCAAGTTGGATCCTGGGAAGCACAAAATTTTTATCAAGGCAACAAAACGCCCTTGGCATCTTCTCCTCTCTTTGCACCTCTCCCCCCCCCATTGTTGGGGTGATGGGGCTAGTGGAGCACCCTCTCCCCCTGAGCTGCTCAGCTGTGGAGCCTGTCCTGTCTCCTCTGGAGCCTCCCCCTCCTGAGCGCTCTGGTCGACCCTTCAAACCTTCCCTCTGGGAACCTTGCCCTCTCAACATCTTCAAGGCTCTGCACTGCTTCCTGAGCCTCAGCACCACCTTCCGAAGGATGACTCTCCGCTGACCCCTGTGGTCTCCTGACAAGACCAAGCTCAGCATTGTCTCCTGAGCTGAGCACAGAGCCCCAGGGGCTCACAGCTAAGGTCTTTTCCAGCGCCTTTCACTTGAGATGCCATGGGTTGAACCTGGGAGCAAGCAAAGCCATGGCCCAAATTGCTGTGAACAAGGATTAAAGAGTTTTGAGGCCAAGTTGTTGGTTGGAAGAACTACCTGAGGAATTTCAAAGGTGGTAAAAGATCAACGACAATTTTTAAGGGTGCTCCCCCCCCCTTGCCCACAACCTTAGTTGAGAAATAAACTATTGTCTGTATTGTATGATGGAAAACACAAACCTTTGGCTGATCAGTCTCAAAATAGCACTTGCCCTTTTGAAATAGCATCACATTGTTGGATCACATTTAATTTATGGTCCCATGGATATGCCTTGGCAGCACTCCTGCTTAGCAAATTATTCCACATCTTGTATAAACTGGTGTGTCGTTTGGCATCGGCAGGTAGGGTTGCCAAGTATTCAATTTTGCCGAAGGCATCCGGAAAATTACAAGCATGCCTTGAATCAGGGACCAAGTCTTGGAGCAACCAGGGAATGTCTCAAATGCATGTAAGATGTTGAGCTGTGGAGGACGGGGAGAGAAATAATGATCAGTTGGATACGTATTCAGATTTAACTGACAATTGGCTGCTCTGTAACAGTATTCAAAAACTACTGCATAAGGCAGTCACCTCCTTGGTAGATGTAGTTCTGAATGAGAGGGCATGCAGATGTCCCAGGTTCAATGCCTTCCCTCTCCAGGCAGGCCTGGGTAAAACCCTGGAGAACCACTGTCAGTCAAGCTAGGTCTGACTTAGTGAAGGCAGCTCCCTAAACTAGGCATTGCAGGTGGAAGGTCACACCTCAGTGAAGAGCTGGAGCTTCAGATTAAATCTACTATTCTTTCATTCATATTGTGTTAGAAACTTAACCAGAGACTTGCCCAATACATATTGCTTAGAGCAAAGCAAAAAAAAAAAAACCAATAACACTCCATTTCAAGCCACTGTGACATGATTCATGCTAAGATTTCTAACCTGCCGTGTGATAATTCAGTTTATCCCAAAGGAGGCCAGAGCAGAGGCACATTAGCATAAAATGTAATTGCAAAGTTGATGGTTGGACGAGGGTTTTCGATAACAACATGCATCAACACAAAGTGCTCTTTGGACCACGATCTTGTCGTCATGTGATTTGGAGCAATCAAAGCCATCTTAATGGAGGCAACAAGGAAACTCTTATGAGCTGAAAATTGTGTCCTTCTGCAGATGTTTATCCCAGTTTTTTCCACTGATCTTGCAAGCTTTTGTACTCCTTCAGAATCTGCTGTGAGAGACAACAGAGGGACAAAATAAATGAGTGTGTGCACCACAAGAAATAATGCAACAACGCCGGAAGACACTGCCTGGCTCCAGCCTGGCTCTCTGAAAAGGATCTGTGTAACTCAGAGATCCATGTGCTGCTACACTGGCTGGGGATAAACTTCATCACATACTGTAAATAATAATAAGCAAAATTAAAGTCATTTTCCAAAATAAAGGATGGATGCGTCAACCAAACATTCAACATTAAAATAAAATATACAGCCACAAGTAAGGCTGTCAATATTTTTCATTTATACATACAAATAAAGATTTGCCTTGGCTGATCACAACATGCTCTGCTCTCTGTTGTGTATGAATTGTTGGAGTGGTTCGTGATGTTCCATTAAAATATATGAAGAACGGAAACCACATTTCAGGAACATTGTCTTGTTGAATAACCTCTCCTGCCACTCTGCACTAATGTGTGAGCTTTCATGCTGTTGCAGGCAGCCGGATTCTGGAAGACCAGCCCTGGATTGGAGAGCCATTCATGGCTTTATATTCTATTCATGGGCTTATTTCTATCCTAGGAGTTGCCAGCAAAAAGATAAGTCAATCTTTATCCAGAAGAGGATTTTGAGCATATTTAACCACAGGCAACAAAGCTAACAGGGGTCTGGACTGTATGTTCTATAATGTTGTCTGGCACGTTCCTGAACAATTGTATCAAAAACTCAGTGACCACGGGGGCAGGGGCACCAATAATAATAATAATAATAATAATAATAATAATAATAATAGTTTATATGCTGCCTGTCACAGTGGCGCTGGTGGCTACTCTAGAGTAATGACTCCTCACCGCTCTGCATTTTTATCCTTTTATTTAGTGCAGTCTATTTACAGTGCTGAAATAGTGCTATGTACAGTACATGTTGTCAGTCGGGTGCAGAACCTCCGAATGGAGATTCCCACGTTTTCCTCCAGCAAAGTAGCCTGGGGATACTAAATCTCCGCCCACGACGTTTCCTGCGCAATTCCGGGGTCGCTGGGATCGGTCTTCCCGCGGTTTCCCTGCTTCCCCCTTCCGTTCCCAAGCGGCGCCTTGGCTCGGCTACCTTGCCCGAGCCCTGGCTCCTACTTCCTGATTCCTCGCTAGAAACATCCCCCTCCCCGCTCCCACTCGCGCTTGGCGAAGAGCTTGTGGTTAAGATGGGAGGCAGCTGTCTATAGCTTCTGTCCCTCACACTGCCCATCTGATTGGGTTGCCCCAGTCACTCTGGGCAGTTTCCAACAAAATATTTCCAACAAAATATTAGAAAACTCCTGGCCACCTGGGCAACAGACAGGGGTCCAGGTCTTATTCAGTCATGCCAGTCATCTGGCTAGTCAGCAGGATTGCTGGTCTGGGTGGATGGAGGGTTGATCTGATTCAATGGGGCTCTTCTTATTATAGTTAAGTGAAACCTCTCACTACGGTACCAGTTGCTGAGGGAGAAATGTGGAATGGTTGTTGCCAAGCATCTGATGGGGTGCTGTGGGAAACAAGAGACTGCATTTGTGGGACACACACACTCCCCTATACTTTTATCCTACCCCGTCCATTCCAATAATAATAATAATAATAATAATAATAATAATAATAATAAATTTATTTATACCCCGCCCATCTGGCTGGATTTCCCCAGCCACTCTGGGCGGCTTCCAACCGAATATTAAAAACAGTACAGCATCAAACATTTAAAACTTCCCTAAACAGGGCCGCCTTCAGCTGTCTTCTGAAAGTAGAATAGTTACTTATTGCCTTGACATCTGCTGGGAGGGTGTTCCACAGGGCGGGCGCCACTACCGAGAAGGCCCTCTGTCTGGTTCCCTGTAACCTCACTTCTCGCAATGAGGGAACCGCCAGAAGGCCCTCGGTGCTGGATCTCAGTGTCCGGGCTGAATGGTGGGGGTGGAGACACTCCTTCAGGTATACTGGGCCGAGGCCATTTAGGGCTTTAAAGGTCAGTACCAACACTTTGAATTGTGCTCAGAAACGTACTGGGAGCCAGTGTAGATCTCTTAGGACCGGTGTTATGTGGTCCCGGCAGCCGCTCCCAGTCACTAATGTGATATAAGCAGATGCATCCCCCTAGAATCTAGAAAACTAATCCAGACTCTTCACTGTGCACAGCAATGACAGCATGGTTTTGATTGTGGCATCTGGTCCTAGCTGGACCCACAGCGGGTGGACCACTTAAAATCCAGAATCCAACCTAGATTGTGCCAGAGACAAAATGAAAAATTAAATATATTGATGAGATAATTTGCAGAAATCAACTAAGGCCGCAAATGTATGAACACTTAACCCAGGATTGAGCCAAACTGAACACACTGGAACATAAATGCACTAGACTGGGCTGTAAGTCACTCCCACAGAAAAAAAGAGTGAGCACCGTATCATTTGCAAACCCTTCAAGTACCATTTTGAGCTGGATTACCAGATGCAACACAGGAGGTAGTAATAATCTTCTATTTGGCATTGGTTTGGTCTCTGTTGGAGTACTTGCACTGAGACTGAAGGACTGGGCCTGTGGATTTTAAAAATAAACTGGAGAGAATTCAGAAAAGAGGAATCTGCACAGCTGGTCACTAAGGCAATTGAAGGAAGAACACACAGCTGTGGATTTATGTTGCAGCCAAGGAGAGCTTGTGTTGGATGGATACCAGGCGACGCTTCCTAGCTGTTACGATTGGGCAATGGAAGACTTTATCCAGGGGAATTGTGGGATTGCTTCAAACACTGCGATTTTTCACAGTATTCAATTCAGGGGTAATTTGGGTCACAAGAATCTTGCTACTGCACTGCATTAGATGACCCAAATGGTTTTGGATCTGTAGTTCTGTAGCAAGAATTGACACAACCCATCTAGTAGTTCTGGGCGCTCTTGTTCGTTTCAGAAGAGGCAGGAGAACTTCCCAGTTGAATGTATCTATCTATCTATCTATAAAATTTTAATGATGCATTGTTGATATTATTAAAACAATATACAATGCCTTTTTGTATGTTATTTTTCACTGATATATCCACATTAATATATGCACAACATGTAATCATAGTGTATTCACTTTTGCACACATTACTTGGCTGGAGATTTCTATTGCAAAATTCAGATCCTCCTATTTTTAATCCTCCAACAGAGGATTTGGAGTGCGCACAACGGGTGAGAAAGTTTAAGTGTTTCAGTAGTTCTCCCTCAGATCAGTGTTTCACTTTGACTAGATTGTGCATGTGTTACAAAGTAGGATCCGTCCATGCTATTTGCTACACTAACATGTAGACCTGATTCACTCGTTCTGAAAGGACTTTGTGCTATTATGGACTTTGTGCTGCTCCCCACATCTAACGATGCATCTTCAGCCGGGCTCATCACCATTGATCACAAAAAATCTCCATTAAATCTCCATTAAAGTTTCTTTAAATAGATGCACCACTGCATTAACTGGAAATGGGTGTTAAAGTTTTTCCCCCCCCAATCAATGCCAGTTTCAGTTTTAAAATTAGGTGAAATTTAAATCAATGGTTACTTGACGGTAAACGAGCTCCCTCACTTCCTGGTCCCATGTAAATCAGTCATTCCAGAAGAAACACCATAAAATGCAAAAGTGCTGCTCTGCCTGAGTCAACGGAACCCAATGGCTTTGCCCATATGTTCTGCCCCTTCCCTTCAGATTGACTAGACAAAACTGCAGCACTAGTCAGAAGGAGGACTTAACCCTACTGCAGCACCCAGTCTATGTGCTCTTATTTTTGTATGCTGCCTTGAGTACCTAGGTAGAAAAGATGAAAAAATAAAATAGTTTCTCCCTGTTCCAGTCTGACCCTTCCTACCATTTATATAGCACTTACATATTTGCAATAATTTGCCCTCACAAAATCCTCATGGGATAGGTCATTGAGGTTGAAAGACTGCCACTTGCTGAAGACTGCACTCTGAGACGTGGTTGCATGTGTAGACCTTTTAACCACCCCCAAATAAATTCAGAGAAGACTCAAATTTTTGGTTTGGTTTTTGGCAGAATTTAGGCCACAACTTTATTGATTACAATCAAGTGAGTGTTTGCATAGGCTCTGGTTCAACTAGCTCTCTGCACCCTTCCAGGTAGCGCTGACCCAGGGCACACCATAAGTCAGCCTTGGGTGAACACCCAGCAAAGTGGAAAGTGGATTCAAGCCAGTCCACCCTGGCTGCCCCCCCCCCCGATGCCTCAGGGCACAACCCCTCTCAAGGTTGACCAAAAAGTCCCTGGATTCCTTTAACGGAATACCCATCGCATAGGGATGGCCAGACTGCTCTGCCACCCCATCACCTGAACCAGAGCCTGTCCGCAACCTTACAAGTTGTGATGATTTGCTTTGTGGCAGGTGAAACCCAAATGGTACCAGCCAATCAGCCAAGTGGGGAAAATTACTGTCCCAACGACAGACAACACACGACGGCATAGCAAGGTCATGCGTGCAAGGCCTAAATATAGGGAGAGGTGGGCAGGTCTTCTGATACACTGGCCCAAAAGAGGAAGCTCAGGGACATGTGCATGGGCTTATATAGAGGTTCCTCGATAGAATCTAGCTGGCATCCCATTGGTCTGATTGTACCCAGCATCAAGGGACCTCCAATAGGGTGTTGTGGCCATCCAAACGTTCCCACCCACAACACACGGTTTGGTTGCCAGGTCACACCGCAACACGTGCCCTCTTGTTAGGGAGGACCCGATTTCTCGCATGCGTGCACATCACTTGGCCTCTCATCACTTGGGCTTGCTTTACATGTTTTTCATGTGTGTTTCTTGTTTATGAATGGCAATAGGATGTGTGAACGGAATCCATCGAAACATGTGTTCACACTAGGTAATATGAAATAAGTCTGTGTTGAGTTATATAAAAGGTAAAGGTACCCCTGACCATTAGGTCCTGTTACGGATGAGTCTGGGGTTGTGGCACTCATCTCACTCTGTAGGCCGAGGGAGCCGGTGTTTGTCCGCAGACAGCTTCCACGTCATGTGGCCAGCATGACTACAGGTAAAGGTAAAGGGACCCCTGACCATTAGGTCCAGTTGTGACTGACTCTGGAGTTGCGGCGCTCATCTCGTGTTATTGGCCAAGGGAGCTGGCGTACAGCTTCCAGGTCATGTGGCCAGCATGACAAAGCCGCTTCTGGCAAACCAGAGCAGCACATGGAAACGCCGTTTACCTTCCTGCTGTAGTGGTACCTATTTATCTACTTGCACTTTGACGTGCTTTCGAACTGCTAGGTTGGCAGGAGCTGGGACCGAGCAACGGAAGCTCACCCCATCGCAGGGATTCGAACCGCCGATCTTTTGATCAGCAAGCCCTAGGCTCTGTGGTTTAACCCACAGCGCCACCCGCGTCCCGCATGACTATAGATAGGGCCTAAGCTACTCATGCTGGAACACGGGTGGCACTGTGGTCTTACCTTTTTAAACCACTCATATATTTTTAGATGAAAACCATCAGCTTCAAGTTGTGCCTGGGAAGTAATGGGAAATCAATGCAGATCCTGGAGAACATGTGTAATATGTTTTCAGCAAATGTAGCATTCTGCAGCAATTAAAGTTTCTACATGCTCATCAAGAGCAGCCCCACATTACAGAAGTCTAGCCTAGCCTTGAGTTTAAACAGGCATGAATGATGCTCACTAGGTCCTTAGCAGTGTAGAAAGCAATGAGGACCTATTATACACAGGGTGCTATAAGACTTTAACTAGCTGGGAGATTTCACAGGTTCAGATTACACAACTTTGCTTTTCAATCTCTTAAGACTTCTTTTTATCAGCCGCATTGAATTTTATTAACAGGGGTGCGGGTTTTTTTTTAATGAAGTATGGCCCTTAGATCCTCTTTATATTGTGTAATCTTATATCTCCAACTCTTTATCCAAATGAAGCATAAAGCATTTACAGCTGTATTCTCCATCTCGCCGACTGGGGAATGCATTCATTTGCAGTAACACGGCATTCAATGGAGTAGAAAATAAGCTCAGAAAATTGCTCTCTCCGTGAAGCTCTATCAATAAATTGGAGAAACCCATTTGGATTCAACTGACCGATCTCTTTGGTTTGACAAAAATTAATGTGGCCAGCCATCGGTATTAAGTTAGCAAAGCAGAAGGCTGTCTCTCAAAGTTGCAGCCTGCTCGGTAAACATTCATGCTGAGAGGATCAGGGGTGTAAAAATTAGGACTACAGCAACTCATCATTGACATCGCCCTATACACTAAATGGGAACTCAGTTTCCTTAATCTAATTCCCTGTGAAGTAGAATGGTGCCCCAGGCCCCTTCACAAACACAGGTGGGAGGTATCAGCAGCCTTGGGGCTCCAGAAGTTCAGCCCAGCCCAATGAGGACTAAGCATGGAATACAGGGTGGCTGTTTGGGGGTGATGAGCAAAATGGGGTTGTGGTGATGATGATGATGATGATGATGATGATGATGATGATGATGATGATGATGATGATAATTTATTATTTATACCCCGTCCATCTGGTTGGGTTTCCCCAGCCACTTTGGGCGGCTTGCAACAGAAAAATGAAATAAAATAATCTATTAAACATTAAAAGCCTCCCTAAACAGGGCTGCCTTCAGATGTCTTCTAAAAATCTGGTAGCTGTTTTCCTCTTTGACATCTGATGGGAGGGCGTTCCACAGGGTGGGTGCCACCACCGAGAAGGCCCTCTGCCTGGTTCCCTGCAACTTGGCTTCTCGCAATGAGGGAACCGCCAGAAGGCCCTCGGTGCTGGACCTCAGTGTCCGGGCAGAACGATGGAGGTGGAGACGCTCCTTCAGGTATCCTGGACTGAGGCTGTTTGGGGCTTTAAAGGTCAACATGGATGGAATGAGGTACTCTGGAAGAAGATATGACTGGCTGGCACCATGAACAGGCACTCTGCACTATGACATTTAGTTGTTGGGAACACTTGCACATACTATGCCATAACCTCATTGTGCATGCACAGGCTTGGGGAAAGCCCATGGTGTGCAGAATTTGGGGGGGGGGCGGCGGTGATCTTAAGAAAAGCCACACTGCTAAGCAGGGCACCCTGTAAAAACGACAACAACATGCACAATAGCCATAGATCATTAAGTCAGTCGGAAACAAAACTGATCGGTGGTGAAGGAATCAGCTGGCTGGCTGAAAGTGAATGGTGAAGGGGAGATTATGGTCATGGTAGCCCTAGAAGCTTCAAAATGCCTCTGATCAGCTGGCTGGCAGGCAAGAATAGCTATCTGACAGAGAAGTCCAGGAGTGCAGAGGGAGAGTGGAAGTTGGCTAGACATACAGTAATGTGTCTCTTCCTCCATTGCCCCATTTCCCTCCTTGTCCTCCCACCTTCAACAGAAATAAGCAAAGAGGGTAGAGGACTGGGACCCATACAAAAAGGACAGAGGAGAGCATCTCATTGACCCACTAAGTATGGGAACTCTTTTTAGAGATGACTAGGGTGTGGGGCAGTGGGGCCTGAAAACACCTAAACCCACTGGGGAATTCTGGATGTTAGCTTAGACGTCTGCCACAGGGCTCTTCATACACCAAAGGGGTGACCATGTAGAGGCACATGCAGGGGTACAACCCAAACACTTCAGATTAGCACCCATGCTTTAGATAAGGGCGGCTTGAAACCAGCCCTGTCAGATCAGGGACAGAGAGATGGCCACACACACATATGACACATAGGACACAGGTCACCCTAAAACAAGAAGATCAAACCTATCCATTCTGAAGGAAATCAGCCCTGAGTGCTCACTGGAAGGACAGATCGTGAAGCTGAGGCTCCAATACTTTGGCCACCTCATGAGAAGAGAAGACTCCTTGGAAAAGACCCTGATGTTGGGAAAGATGGAGGGCACTAGGAGAAGGGAACGACAGAGGACGAGATGGTTGGACAGTGTTCTCGAAGCTACAAACATGAGTTTGACCAAACTGTGGGAGGCAGTGCAAGACAGGAGTGCCTGGCGTGCTATGGTCCATGGGGTCACGAAGAGTCGGACACGACTAAACGACTAAACAACAACAACAATCCTTATGGCACACAATCATCGTGTTTATGACATGCACAGTTCCAGAGTTTGTGGGAATGACTGTCGTAGACAATATAGAAATGGATTGGGCATGGCCAACCTGGGTGGCCCTGCAGGTGTTGTTAGACTTCATGAGGCCTGGCCATGATGGAGCAATGAACAGGCAATTTCAAGACACCATGGCTTTAAAAAGTTTTTATGATGTTTGTTTTTAGAAGCCACACACTAGCTTGGGGAGGGGGGGAGGTCATGAATCTAAACAAATAATGAAGAGGATGATAAATGCATTGACTTTAATCAAGTTTTACCACTGACTGGTCTCTTGCTATTAATTAATACATTGTTGTAGTTCTGTTTGGGGTGATACTTGGGTTTATTGGGTGGAAATTTATTTTAAGCTCTGAAAACAGGCCATAAAACTGGAAATATGTTTTGAAGCTTAAGGCTAATTGCCTCAAGGATCCCGCAGGGATCCATTGGGAGCCTGTATTTTTTCTTCCTTTAATTCCCTCTATTCCTTAATGATGTGTCCAAAGTTTATAATACGGTAATAGTACAATTATAAGAAGCTAATTTTGGGCTTTCCACTCCTGCGGCTCTTCTTCATAAAATTGGGAGATTTAACACTTAAGGGATACTTATGTGTGATTCTACATCAAACAACTATGGTATAGAGAAAGGCTGCAAAACTGAAGTTGACTTTGGGAGGGATGGGATGGGATGAACACTGGATTTCTGGAGTCTGCCATCCACCACCAACTTCAGGTGGCAGCTGAGAAAACTCCTCTAGAATGTGGACCGTTTAAAATGGAAATAATTTTAACAACAACAACAACAACAACAACAACAACATCCCACCCAACAATCCTAGGGACAAGTGGAATAACAGGGGCTGATCTGCTTCAGCACAAGTTCAGTGTTGGGGAAGAAAGGTTTGTTGAGCATTATAGCACTTCAAATGCTTTTGAAATGGACATGTATCAAAGGTGTTTAAGAAAAAGGTTTTAGGTGGGTGCTATGAATGACTGCCCTTTGCCTCTTAAGTGACATGATCACTAGAATAAAGTGACAAATTGCCTCATTTTAGACAATGCACCATGAAATAAAAGTTGAAATTTTTGAAAAGCATTCCTGACAAAAGCGTTTTCTTTTGTAACAATTGTCACTTGTGCTTTGCTTCAGCCAGTCTAAGTGATCAATTCACTTTAAAAAAATATCTATTATGAAACCTGAACTCCCAACATTACATTTTTCAGGTTCATTAATTGTTTTAACATTTATTGGGGGGGGGCTAGGCCAGCACATTTCTGCTGGGGGGCTATTTGAATCCCTGAACACAGAATAATCTCGAGAGAGAGAGAGAGAGAGAGAGAGAGAGAGAGAGAGAGAGAGAGAGAGAGAGAGAGGCTATTTGCTAGCCTTCTCTCTAAAATGCTCCCCCCCCCCCGTGTTCAGGGACTTTTTAAAGGATCATTATAATATGTGATCTACCCAGAGCTGATAAATCGGGTCCTCCCTGCAAGAGAGGGCATGTTTTGCGGTGGGTCCCGGCAGACCAGGTCTAGGTGTTGGGGCGGGACAATTGGAGCAGCCACAACACCCTATTGGTGGTCCATCTGATGGGTTGCAATTGGGCTGAGGGCATGCCAATCAAAAGAGTCAGATGGACCGGGATTTAAATGCTACACTCAGCCATACCCCATTTCTCCTATTTTAAGACATAGTCATAAAATAAGCCATAGCAGGATTTTTAAGCATTCAATGAATATAAGCCATACCCCGAAAATAAGACATAGTGATAGGCACAACAGCAATACCGGCCACGGCAGGAGGAGGAGGAAAAATATAAGACATCCCTTGAAAATAAGCCATAGTGGTGTTTTTTTTGAGGAAAAATAAATATAAGACGGTGTCTTATTTTCAGAGAAACACGGTAGAGACCTTCCTTCTCTGGTTGAATTGCATTGGAACACGACCTTCGTCTGCGTTGCTAACCTGAGTGGGAATTGTGATCCTTTGGAGAGCTGTTTACGGTGAATCGTTCTAATTTCTGCTACCTTGCACTTTCGTTTTTTGATTTATTCCATTTTTAGCCTTCCCATTTTTCTTTCTTTTAGTGTTAATCATCCCCTACTATTTTACCCTCCCCGCCTGCCCCCATTCCTTTTATTTCTTCCCCTTCTTCCCCTCCTCTCTCTTCCCTCTCCTGAGCTTTGTTTGAATACAGGAGAGTTAGGAACCTGCTTAAACTTACCTGTGTTTGCTTGTTTGGCTCCTTCGCTAGAGTCCGCGAGCGTGGAATTCCCCCTCTCCAATTTTATGTCATCTGGAGGTTTTTAAGTCAAGCGGGTTATTTAGAAAGCCCCTCTTCGCTGTACAATTTGTTCCTGCAAACTGGCAGGGATTAATTCGGGCTTCTAACACTGCGTGCAGCGATCGCTGCTTGTGTGCCTAAATTGGAGAGTTGCTCCATTGGGTCGTTCTTAGATCCTGCAGGGATTTAATCCCCCCCCCCCGGTCACGTAGCGACATCGGGGGGCCTGAGTTTCTCCCTAGAGAGAGTTTCTCCCTAGAGAGAGCAGGGTTGCTCCTGCCTTTAAATGCTGTATCACCTTAGCAAACCCCCACAGTGCTTTGGCCGCTATTTGGTTGGGCGGGAAACACCATCTTGGGGCCTTCTTCTTCTAGGCCGAGTGAGCCTCCCTTGTAGTTTGGCGGCCATCTTGTTTTGGCGGGAAACGCCATCTTGGGCCTAGTTCATAGCTGCCAAGTCCCCCGTTTTTCGGGGGTTTCACTGTCAAGTCTCCCGTTTTTCGCAGAAAACCCCCGGATTTTAATCCGTTTCCCACTGTTATCCCGAATAGAAAAAAATCCCGGAAATCCCCTGGATTTCCTACCTGCCAGGGAGGCTCCATTTCAGGTGCTGCTCTGCCCCATGTCTGGGCATCAGAAATCGGGCAGAGCGGCACCGGAAGTCGCTTCTACGCATGTCTGGACATGCGTAGAAGCGACGTCCGGTGCTGCTCTGTAGAAGCGACGTCCGGTGCCGCTCTGCCCATGCCTGGGCACCGGAAATCGGGCAGAGTGGCAGCGGAAGTTGCTTCTACGCACGTCCAGACATGCGTAGAAGCGACTTTCAGTGCCGCGCCGCTGCTGTTCCCGCATTTTTCAGCGGGAGACTTGGCAGCTAAGGCCTAGTTCCTCTGGGCCGGGTGTGCCTCCTTGGCAGTTTGGCAGCCATCTTGTTTGGGCTGGAAATGCCATCTTGGGAGGGGTTTGTTTTGTTCTTGTTTCTATCGTGTATTTTGTATATACAGTAATAATAATAACTCCTCTAGCCAGCCAAACTCCTCCAGCCAGCCATCTTCCAATGGCTGTGATTCCCTGTCCTTGCTAATGCTCTGTAATGCCATGATGTAACGTAATTCTGAGGACCAGCAGGTGGTGCTATTTCTCCCTCCAGATTGCCCTCAGAACATTGGTATGCCATAGGGGAGGGGAACCTCATGGCCAGGGATGAAAGGAGTCCCCCCAGGGCTTTCTATCCGGCCCTCACAACTCTCCCCGGGCCACATCCATCACTGGCCCTGTATCTCACCTGAGTGGCTTTGCCTGGCTGGAATATGCCCTTATACCCACAAATGCCTCTTGCTTGGGTGGCTGCAGGACACTAGCTTCCTGTACAAACAAATTACACCCATTGCCTCACCCACTTTTGCCTCTGGCCCTACCCATGTGGCCCCCAGAAAAGAATGTGGCCCTCAAGCTGAAAAAGGTGGCAGGCCTCCACTGGGGTGCGTGCCTGTTTAGGAGACAGATTCCCCAAGGAGCTGTGAGCCGTGAGCCCACCCAAAAAACAAAAAGGAAATGAACGTGAAGCCACAGCCATCGCTGCTGCATCGCTCTCTGAAACTCTCAGCAGCCGATAACCACTTAACCCCGCTCCCTACATTTGCTGCTTGCAAATAGGCCGAGATTTCCATTTATTCCTAGCTGGGACGCCAGTGTAGGAAGTTTCCATGTCATTTTCCTCCTTTCTATGGTTCTTCTTAAGAGGTATTACTGGGGTGGGCCAGGATCCAGCCAAATGAGAGCAACTCCCAGCTGCTTCGGTAGCACACAAATCAGATGTAAGAACCTGCATTGAAACAAACAAACAAACAAACAAAAAACCCTGGCCGAATTACATCAGCAGAGATGGACCCTTCAGCGTTACTGCGATGCCGTAGTTAGTACAAGTTCCGCTGGCTTCATGCCTTGGCTCAGAGAAGAGCACTGGACTGTAGGTCACCCAGATGCATGGGAAGATTATTCTTTCTGACCTAGATTCCTCTCCCTTTGCTTCCTATTTGTCTGCTCTCGACTTTACCCAGCTCTGATTAAGCATGCGGTTTAAAAGGGAAAAGAGAGCATCGCTGGAGCTGCTGCTTTGATGATGGCAGGGTAGCGCCTCTTTAACAAGTTGGTTTTTCATTTATTTGCCCAGTAATTGGAGAAATATTCACATTGGTGGGCTTATCTCTCTTAAAAATGCACGGCTGTTGCTGTGCCCCATTCTCCCTTCACCTTCAAGCTAACATCAAACCTGGGACAGAAAAAGGCCACCTCTCATGCCCTTCGGTAAAATGCTGCTTCCCCACCTCCGCTGTGCTATTTTTCTTTTAAAACTTTGCAGTAGCCTATCCCCTGCTGATTTAAAAGAATGGGTGATATTTGCCTCTGTGCTCTTCAATGATGACAAGATACGAGGAAACTATAGGCGACAACCTTTACTAAATTTAAATGTCTGGTCTGCAATAGGCAAAACTAGTTCATGCAGGGCCAGCCCAAGACATTTCACAGCCTGAGGCAAACAAGAACATGCCCCCCTGCCATGCAGCCTGTCTCGCTTGTTGAGCAGTCGTCAGGTGATAACTATCACCCCTGTGATCTTAGGCACATCCGCTTAATCATTTTTAAGTCTACTTGTTCTGTGTTGTCAAGTGCGCATTGAAAAGTGGGTTGGGCTTAATATGATTTCTAGAGTCTGCTCCAGCCCAGCCCTAAAATGCTATGATTCCAATCACAGCAAAAGCCCCAGATCTTTGCAATGTAACAGTGCAGTTAAAGTAATGGTGAGGGTTTTTACTCCGGTAGGGGAGAAAAGCCCCATTATGTTCAGTAGAGCTTGCTCCCAGGAACATGTGCCCGAAACAAAAACCAATGGGATCGATAATATTAAAAATACAAAACTAACCTTTTTATTACTTTATACTCATTATTGAAAAATAAAAAGTACAAAATTACAAATGCACAGAGTAAGATAAGACACAAAAAACAAGAAACAATAAAGAGGATTCATGCATACCCAGCAACCTAACAGTTCGAAAGCACATCAAAGTGCAAGTAGATAAATAGGTACAATGATACCTCTACTTACGAATTTAATGCGTTCCAAACGCACATTTGTAAGTCGAAAAAATCTGTAAGTCGAATCCCATAGGAATGCATTGGGAGAAAGAATTCGTAAGTCGAAGCAACCCTATCTAAAAATTCGTAAGTAGAAAAAATCCTATCTAAACCGCATCCAAGATGGCGGACGGAGCTCCATTCGTAAGTAGAAACATTCGTAAGTAGAGTTATTTGTAAGTAGAGGTACCATTGTCCCGCTACAGTGGAAAGGTAAACGGTGTTTCCATGCGCTGCTCTGGTTCGCCACATGACCTAGAAGCTGTTCGCCGGCTCCCTCAGCCAATAACGCGAGATGAGCGCTGCAACCCCAGAGTCGGTCACGACTGGACCTAATGGTCAGGGGTCCCTTTACCTTTATACCCTCCAACATTGATCCAATGAATAAAGGGATGCCCTATTCAACAACAACAATAAATAATAATTTTATTTATATGCCAACTGTCAGAGGATCGTCGTGGCTACTCTAGAGTAACTCCACCTGAGTCCAGTTTGTCGTCAAAGACCTTTATTGTGCTATTTATTTACAGTGTAGAGACAGCTTAAAATATGACCTCTCATCCCAAATCAGAATCCGGCAATGGCGTATGTCTGTTCCTACGCCAGCAAAGTAGTCTGGGCACCCCAAAATGCCACCCCCTTGACCTGCGTTGTGGCGCTCTCCATACTTCTTGCGTCGGAAGGAGTGATATCCTTTCAGCTTCCTCCCTAAGCAGTCGGTGCCCTGGCTCTGCAACATCCCTGAGCACCTGCCTGCATCCCTCCGCCCCCCCGAGCTTTCCCATTGTTCCTCCCTCAGATTTCTCTCTTCCTCCGAGTCTCTCCCTCCCCCTCTGGCTGCTTCAGAACCACTGGTGCTCTCTGTACTTGATGAGGTGGATGTCAGGATGATGGGGGCTGGCTCTCTGTAGAGAGTCACCCTTACACCAACCATCAAACATTTAACAACATCCGTATACAGGGCTGCCTTCAAATGTCTTCTAAAGGTTGTATAGTTACTTATTTCATTGGCTAAGGGGTCGCATAACTCCACACCCTCCAACATTTCTCCAATGCAAATAGGGACATCCTCAGGAAAAGTTGGACATTCTGGGATCAAATCAGAAACTGGGACAGCTGCTGTATACCCAGGACTGTCCCTGGAAAATAGGGACACTTGGAGGGTCTGCCCATGTAGAAAACATGTACTACAAAATCAAGCCTTTCTCTGACAAATGGAGCTATTGGAGGTTAAGAACAAGTGCAGATATTGTCTTATTCTCATGATGTTCCTTCACCCATTAGAATCTTGAGCTGTTCACCAAATCTTCCCTTTATTCCCGTCTTTATGTGGGCAAAGCAGGAATGCAAACAAGAAAGGCAAAAGCAGGGCACGGCTTATTGGGAGGTATTTGTGCGATACCTCTTGTCTGATATAATGCAGATTTGGTCAAATCAGCTGCTTTTATGATTAGACTGCTTCTCCACTAGCACATAACTACAGCCAGAAAATTGCAAACAGATTCCTGAGCTTTAATTGCCACTTGCTTTGTGGATGATTACGATCCCTTCCCGTTTGGCTTCACACCAGAAGGAAACATATGGGTCTCCATCGAAAACCTTTCAGAAGGAGGGAAAAGGAAAAGAAAGGATTAAGAGCAGATCTAAAAAGAGATTTGTGCAAGGAAAGAGAAAAGGGAGCGAAAGAAAACAGGGGTGGGGGCGGGGTGCGCAGGAAGAAGCCAGTTTCAGTTTCTGGGCTAGAAGGTGTACGCTGGCAGTGGACTCAAGGAATCAATATAGCTTAGTGCCAGGCAAGAAGGAAACCAGCCCACTGTGGTCTTTATGAAAGAAGGAACGCGGAGAGGAACAGCCAAACAAAGTTTTAAAAGACCAGTGGAATATGAGGGCTGTCCAGGCCCCAATAAACTCTGGGATTTAGATGCTGCGAACATGTTAGCAGAGCAATTTCCTCGGCCTTTTACAACTTAGGTAAATAATTGATGGAAGCAGTCCTCCTCCCCCTCCCCAATCATATAAAAGGGCTATAAAAATATATTCATCATATAAAAAGCTGTGCTCTTAACAACAAGTTGCAAACTTGTGTGTATACTCCTGATCACATAAAGCTGGCAGCTTGAAGCCTTCAAACAGCTCCCTCCCTCCCTCCCTCTTCTTACAGGGTGTCGAGAATCAAGAGCAGTGTTTCAACTGTGGAAATTGGCCTTCAGTTCTCATTACATGTGGGAACTTCATGGATTACCAACTCTCCCCATTAGCAATTGCATGCCCTTCCAAATGGAGCTCTGCCTGCAAGTGATCGTGATGCCTATTAATTAATTCTGGAGCTCTGTGGGGGGGATTTAGGGCACTGATTAAAGAAAAGAAGTTTTAGGGATGTAGATACAGGAGGAGGTCAAGTCACAAGGCCCTAGTTGTGAGCTAGGATCAGCCATGCCAGAATGCTGGCAATCTTTCCTTGCCACCTGGAGACCTAGCAAATTATGGACCAACCAGCTGTTCCCCATAACAATAGGGCAGAAGTGGGTATAACTTATGTTGCCCAGACCATAATAACCTACTCATTCCACTTTCACACATGTACAAGCGCTCTCTCTCTCTCCCTCTCTCCCTCTCTCCCTCCCTCCCTCCCTCTCTCTCACACACAATTGGGGAAGAGATCATAGCTGCCAAGTTTTCCCTTTTCTCGCGAGGAAGCCTATTCAGCATAAGGGAAAATCCCTTTAAAAAAGGGATAACTTGGCAGCTATGGAAGTTGTTTAGTTGTTTAGTCGTGTCCGACTCTTCGTGACCCCATGGACCATAGCACGCCAGGCACTCCTGTCTTCCACTGCCTCCCGCAGTTTGGTCAAACTCATGTTCATAGCTTCGAGAACACTGTCCAACCATCTCGTCCTCTGTCGTCCCCTTCTCCTAGTGCCCTCCATCTTTCCCAACATCAAGGTCTTTTCCAAGGATTCTTCTCTTCTCATGAGGTGGCCAAAGTATTGGAGCCTCAGCTTCACGATCTGTCCTTCCAGTGAGCACTCAGGGCTGATTTCCTTAAGAATGGATAGGTTTGATCTTCTTGCAGTCCATGGGACCCTCAAGAGTCTCCTCCAGCACCATAATTCAAAAGCATCAATTCTTCGGCGATCAGCCTTCTTTATGGTCCAGATGTGTCTAAAAACGGAAATCACGCTTCCTCCTTTCCACTCTCATTCACTCACTTGTGCAGATATGTGCCCATCCTTACACACACAATTGGTGAAAGAAAGAGGGCAGAGGGAGAGAAACTCTCTCTCTCTCTCTCTCTCTCTCTCTCTCTCACACACACACACACACACACACACACACACACACAGTTATAGCCCATTATTGGCGTAGAGAGCAAGATCAGTTCACAGAGTAGGCATGACAGGGAATAAATCCTGACACAGACACTGTCTAAATGGATTACAAGGCAGTTAGCTAAGCTGCATCATCAAAATCATAGTACTTGCCATATCCATTATTAATTTCCAGCGCCGGCCCACTGGGAAACACTTTCTGTGGCTCAAAATGCCCTCCATGTCTTTCTTTTGGGCACCGAATCATTGGGGGGGGGAAAGGTTTACCTGTTCATGTACACACATGCCCTTGATTTTGACCAAATTCTGATTAAATATGTGGCATAGGGCATCATCAAAGTCTTTCTATGATTCCTCATTGGCTGATATCGGTCATGTTGCCAATCCGGGAAGCACCGGCGTCTCTCCCAACTCATTTCCCTGAGCAGCAGCATCTGTATAACCAAATAAAATGGGTGATAATGTCACCACCCCAGTTCCTAATTGTCTGGGACCATCTATGCAAACATTTTAGGACTGAGATAGAAGCAGTAACGGACAGAAGGACAGAAGGACAGAAGACTGATGCTGCCATAGCTAAAACAAAGAGTAACACCAAACAGAATTTTAAAAATCTACAAGTAAGATAAAACCATTATAAGATAAAACCTTAGGGGAGGGTAACCCCGGGGTCAGACTGCATCAGTCCAAAGGCCAAGCGGAACAGCTCTGTCTTGCAGGCCCTACGAAAAGATGACAAATCCCGCAGGGCCCTAGTCTCCTGAGACAGAGCGTTCCACCAGGTCGGGGCCAGTACTGAGAAGGCTCTGGTCCTGGTCGAGGCCAGCCTAACCGCCTTGTGACTCGGGATCTCCAGTATGTTATTATTTGTGGACCTTAATGTCCTCTGCGGGGCATACCGGGAGAGGCGGTCCCGTAGGTATGAGGGTCCTAAGCCACATAAGGCATATAAGAGGTCCCAAAAGTTTTTTTATTTTCTTGCAACCCCACCACATGTGGTATAATGTTCCCTCTAATTCTCTGCACCTCTAGCATAAATTTGAGTTGGTTCTATACATTTTTGATAGTTTACTGGGGGTGATGTACCACCTGTATATCACCTGGATGGTGTCTTGTAGGCTTCCTTTTGGCAACTCCTGCAGCTCAGCTGGTGAGAAATGTCTTGCTCCACTTTCCTTTGCATCACATCAGTGAGGCTCAGAGGAGGGTCTTGTCGACTGGGCAGCCCAGCACCTCCATACATACCTCCTAGGCTTGCAACCCAGAGCAAAAAACAACACAGTTTGGCTTCACACCTGGGGAAGCACTTCATTGTCTCTTGAGACAGATGGTTGCCAATGACAAGAAATCCTCACAATCAAATTGTTTTCTGTCCCTCGGGAAAAAAATATTTTCATAAAGAGCGGCAATGACTATTTTGCATTTTCATATTTAATTATTGGGAAACAAAGAACGTATGGGACGGAACGGCTTATGATGCAGGGCACAGACATTCCTTCACATGAACAATGGGAACCTTTCACAGACATTGCCTTTGCCTTTCCAAGCTCAGCTGCATAACCCTAAAGGTTGTTGTTGTTGTTTAGTCGTTTAGTCGTGTCCGACTCTTCGTGACCCCATGGACCATAGCACGCCAGGCACTCCTGTCTTGCACTGCCTCCCACAGTTTGGTCAAACTCATGTTCGTAGCTTCGAGAACACTGTCCAACCATCTTGTCCTCTGTCGTCCCCTTCTCCTAGTGCCCTCAATCTTTCCCAACATCAGGGTCTTTTCCAAGGATTCTTCTCTTCTCATGAGGTGGCCAAAGTATTGGAGCCTCAGCTTCACGATCTGTCCTTCCAGGGAGCACTCAGGGCTGATTTCCTTAAGAATGGATAGGTTTGATCTTCTTGCAGTCCATGGGACTCTCAAGAGTCTCCTCCAGCACCATAATTCAAAAGCATCAATTCTTCGGCGATCAGCCTTCTTTATGGTCCAGCTCTCACTTCCATACATCACTACTGGGAAAACCATAGCTTTAACTATACGGACCTTTGTCGGCAAGGTGATGTCTCTGCTTTTTAAGATGCTGTCTAGGTTTGTCATTGCTTTTCTCCCAAGAAGCAGGTGTCTTTTAATTTCGTGACTGCTGTCACCATCTGCAGTGATCAAGGAGCCCAAGAAAGTAAAATCTCTCACTGCCTCCATTTCTTCCCCTTCTATTTGCCAGGAGGTGATGGGACCAGTGGCCATGATCTTGGTTTTTTTGATGTTGAGCTTCAGACCATATTTTGCGCTCTCCTCTTTCACCCTCATTTAAAGGTTCTTTAATTCCTCCTCACTTTCTGCCATCAAGGTTGTGTCATCTGCATATCTGAGGTTGTTGATATTTCTTCCGGCAATCTTAATTACGGCTTGGGATTCATCTAGTCCAGCCTTTCGCATGATGAATTCTGCATATAAGTTAAATAAGCAGGGAGACAATATACAACCTTGTCGTACTCCTTTCCCAATTTTGAACCAATCAGTTATTCCATATCCAGTTCTAACTGTAGCTTCTTGTCCCACATAGAGATTTCTCAGGAGACAGATGAGGTGATCAGGCACTCCCATTTCTTTAAGAACTTGCCATAGTTTGCTGTGGTCGACACAGTCAAAGGCTTTTGCATAGTCAATGAAGCAGAAGTAGACGTTTTTCTGGAACTCTCTAGCTTTCTCCATAATCCAACGCATGTTTGCTATTTGGTCTCTGGTTCCTCTGCCCTTTCGAAATCCAGCTTGCACTTCTGGGAGTTCTTGGTCCACATACTGCCTAAGCCTGCCTTGTAGAATTTTAAGCATAACCTTGCTAGCGTGTGAAATGAGCGCAATTGTGCGGTAGTTGGAGCATTCTTTGGCACTGCCCTTCTTTGGAATTGGGATGTAGACTGATCTTCTCCAATCCTCTGGCCATTGCTGAGTTTTCCAAACTTGCTGGCATATTGGGTGTAGCACCTTAACAGCATCATCTTTTAAAATTTTAAATAGTTCAGCTGGAATATCATCACTTCCACTGGCCTTGTTATTAGCAGTGCTTTCTAAGGCCCATTTGACTTCACTCTCCAAGATGTCTGGCTCAAGGTCAGCAACCACACTTGCTGACCTTGAACCCTAAAGGTAAGAATTTTAAAAACCCAAAAATATATAATAAAAACAACCAAATTATCTTACAAACACCATTATTTTGGAAGTCAAGTTTCTTCTGAGATTGGCAACCCTATAAAAAGCTGCCAATTTTTTTGGTCAAATATTCTGTTCCTGCTGGAACTTCTTTTGGAAAGACCGAGGGAGGGAGGGAGGAGTGTGTGTGCCAGTTCTTATAGCCCCTTTCTAGTTCTGAGCTCCTGCTGATGTTGTAAATTTTAACAATCTCATTTTTATAACCACAGTCTGTACCGTACCGTGCTGCTCTGTTCTTTTCTGTGGTGCTATCCCCCAAATACCTCATCAGGCACTCAGGCCACAGAAGCTGGTTTTAATACCTGTCTGAACTATTATTATTATTATTTTAAAAAAGAAAAAGGTTCCCTAGTTTATGCCAGCTTGGAGATTTTGATCATGTTCCTTCTGTAATATTTAATCTCTGCCAGTGCTGCTGAGTTTATGGCTCGAAAAACTCTGGTGAGCAGGCAAGCTCTCAGTTCCGGAACTGTGCTGAATACAGCAAGATAAATGCAATCTATATACAGGTAGAGAAGCATGTGCTTTAAAATTCATAGCCCATTCTGTAGGGCTTTCAACAAAAAACAACAACGCCAAGACACCGCACCCTCACCAGGTTGCTGTATTCAAACCATCACCCTCCTTGGACCTGATCAGCTGCCAATATGACAATCAAAATATTCTAGACTGCAGAAAGGAGTAGGTGGGGAAATGCCATGAAATTGTCCAACTATCTGTGCCCTAACCTGGGCTATTCTGTCCCCATTACAATGGATTTCTTTAGCTAAGAGAAAGTTGAAGAAGCAAAGGAGGAAATGTGAACTGCGGATTCTGAAGAGCAAAATGGAAATCACTTTAGATGCACCTCAGTGCAAAATTAGATGCAAACTTCCAAGTGCATCCAAGCACAGAGGAGCAAAAGTGGTATATTCACAGAACACATCCCAAAAGTCAATTTCCCCTCCCAGAAACATGCAGTGATCCACAGAACCAGATGCTGCCCAGCTCACACTTTGCTCAGAACTCTCACATTCTCACTTGATGTGCGGACATTAGCAGCTGATAATGCTCACCTCTGTGCTGGGCATGGGGAATAATAATAACAATAATAATTTATTATTTATACCCCGCCCATCTGGCTGGGTTTCCCCAGACACTCTGGGCAGCTTCCAACAGAATATTAAAAACAGTACAGCATCATACATTAAAAACTTCCCTAAACAGGGCCGCCTTCAGTTGTCTTCTAAAAGTAAAATAATTCCTTATTGTCTTGACATCTGCTGAGAGGACGTTCCACAGGGCGGGTGCCACTACCGAGAAGGCCCTCTGTCTGGTTCCCTGCAACCTCACCTCTCGCAATGAGTGAACCGCCAGAAGGCCCTCAGTGCTGGATCTCAGTGTCCGGGCCGAATGGTGGGGGTGGAGATGTTCCTTCAGGTATACAGGACCGAGGCCGTTTAGGGCTTTAAAGGTCAGTACCAACACTTGGAACTGTGCTCGGAAACGTACTGGGAGCCAGTGTAGATCTCTCAGAATGGACTTCACCGTCACCAGGTTGTTTTTGTTTGGTTAGCAGGCAACTACGTAGCATTTTGCAACACTGCACAGACATCACTCTCAATATACTTTGAAATGATGGAGTGAAATTTTCATGTACCTTTTGTAAAGTCTGATTGCTGATGTGAAGAACTCTATGCTTCATTTTTACCAGGTGCCTTCTTAGGCTTCAAGCTATAATCGATTTTAATGCTGCAATCTTGCATTAATGCCGCAATGAATCCACTGAAGCTTGAACTGCATACTTAAAAAGCATATTGGTTAATCAGGAATGTGGCATGCCTTGTGTAACAGTCTCTTCAATAGTGATATCATATTCTCCCACCCACCCACCCCAAAATTACTCTTGCATGAACAAAAGAATTCTGAACTTGGTTTGCAGATACTGAAGTCACAGGAAATTAAGGGTGACTCAATGGATTATTTTAAAAATTAATCTTTATTACCTTCCACTCTCAGGCTGCTAATAAAAAAAATCTGTTTCAACAGCCTCTATAAAAACTTGTCTACAAAGCAGAAGGATGGAGGAGAGTCAATATTAAATAAGACTCAGGATAGTGGGTTGTAAGAACAATGTAATTGGGAGAACATCGCAGATTAAATGAAAATTTGCATACATTTGAAATCTAGCCAGTTTTGACAATCAGGGACTTAGCAAATCACCCTCAAATTGCTAGCATATTTCTACCCTTTACCAAGAAGAGCTCAAATATTACCCCAGTGTATACCTTCTGGGAATGATTGGTACTTAAAAGAACATTAATATATTTGAGTTTGCAAAGCTACTTTTTCAAAACTAGAAACTCACAACTTATTATTGAAATTTCACCAGTCAGCTTCCCAAACGGTGAAATTTGCCTCAAACCTGATTCATGATAAAAATCACGAATCAAATACGGAAACCCTAGTTTATATTTCACGTTTCTACAAGAAAATCAAAAATCTGAAACATGGAATGATAATTTCTCTCTCAAATTTTCTTGTTCACCAGCTGTTCTGCATGACATAAAAGCATAAGAGCATTGGTGAATCAGATCAATAGCATAATCCTATACATGTCTGTGCAAAAGTAAGTTGCCCTGAATTCAATGGGGCAAACTATCATAGCATAGTTTGAGTTGGGTTGGCATGTCACTTGATCCTCTGACCATGGAAAAACACTTTTGAATATTTAGTTACCCTTTTAGTTTCATTATGATATAATTTGCTACAAAGCGCAGGACCACCTAACCCTGTGGCAATAAAGGTTAAGCTTAGCGGAATAACAAAGCTTCGCCTCTGGCTTCCTGCCCCAATCTTTAGGCACCAGGCAAAAACATTCCTCTATAGCAGGCATCCCCAGACTTCGGCCCTCCAGATGTTTTGGACTACAATTCCCATCTTCCCCGACCACTGGTCCTGTTAGCTAGGGATCATGGGAGTTGTAGGCCAAAACATCTGGAGGGCCGCAGTTTGGGGATATCTGCTCTATGGCCAGGCCTTTTAAAGAGGGTGTGGGGAGGTTTTGTTTTGTCACTGTGTTGTGCATTTCAGTGTTTTATACTGTAAATTGCCCTGTGGTCCTTGGATGAAGGGGGATATAGAAATTTAATAAAATAAATAAATGAACAAATAAAACAGAAATCAGAAGCAGGCTCCCTTGGAGCCCCATACACCAGGTGCGGATGAGAAAGAGGAGCCCTGAAGGAATCGGGGCCAAGAACAATCTCTAGCCAACTCTGAAGTCTTTGGGGGTAGGTTTCCATCCGTGTCTTAGGTTTTGAAAAAGGGAAAGCTGTTGCATCGTGAGGAATATTTGTTGTGGGAATTTGGGGGCAGTCTCTAACTGTACAGTTTAGTAATGAAGAAGAAGAAGAAGAGTTTGGATTTGATATCCCGCTTTATCACTACCCGAAGGACTCTCAAAGCGGCTAACAATCTCCTTTCCCCTCCTCCCCCACAACAGACACCCTGTGAGGTGGGTGGGGCTGAGAGACTTCAAAGAAGTGTGACTAGCCCAAGGTCACCCACCAGCTGCAGGTGGAGGAGCGGTTCCCCAGATTACGAGTCTACCGCTCTTAACCACTACACCACACTGGCTCTCTTTGACATGGTCCTTGAGGAACAAAGGCATTTCCTTTAGGTTAGTTTCACCTTCCAACCTTTTCATTAGCAGTTGTTTAGTCATGCCCAGGCAGGCACCCCAAGAAGCCTTGCCTTGGCTCTCATAGAATCTGCCATCCCTGCTCTAGTGGGTGTTTGTGGAGTTCTTCCAGGTGAGAAGTATTATGAGGGCAGAGGGGAATTTTCTCTTTTTCCATGTTGATGTCGATGCACCTTTTGTTGTTGTTGTTGTTTAGTCACTTAGTCGTGTCTGACTCTTTGTGACTCCATGGATCAGAGCACACCAGGCACTCCTGTCTTCCACTGTCTCCCGCAGTTTGGTCAAACTCATGTTGGTAGCTTCAGGAACACTGTCCAACCATCTCATGGTGCCATTTCATGGTGCCCAGCCTTTTCCTAGTGCCCTCAATCCCTCCCAGCATCAGGGCCGATTTCCTTCAGAATGGATAGGTTTGATCTTCTTGCAGTCCATGGGACTCTCAAGAGTCTTCTCCAGCACCATTATTCAAAAGCATAAATTCTTCGGCGATCAGCCTTCTTTATGGTCCAGCTCTCACTATCTACCAAATATCCCCCCTTCTGTTTTTCACAGGTAATTATCATTTCCCCCTTCATTGCTCCCATCTTGTATAGTCCTGTTACATTTTCTCAACATTCCCTTTCCATGATCTATGGAACATAATTTAATAAGAGCACGTGCTCCTCTTTATTGAACCAAAAGTATCTCTGCAAGCACCCAGTGAATTATATTTCATTACTGAGAGTGCAGTGAGCATGAATGTAAATACAACAGCTATTGTATGTTCTACAATGGTTATTGATACAAAAAGCGAGAGAAAAGGCTTTAGAGATGGACAGAGAGTCAGTGTAAGGTCTGTCTTAATTTAGATACGGGAATTAGTTGCCATCTCAACAGGCTGGGTAGAAAAACCCATGAAGCTTATTACCTGTGCAAGAAACATGCATCATTTGCCTCAACATGAAATGTGAGTTTATTAAGCTAATCCAAAATGGTTTCAGGCAAATTTTTAGCTCTTCTTCAGTTCCCTGATCCATAAAATGGGAACAACCACCAAGTTGGAGGGGATAGGAAACCTTTCTTCCTTGATGCCAGAGTTCAGCCTGACCATGATCCCAGAGGAAGAGATGTGAGACCCTGAGATCTTGTGCAAATTCTGTATAAATAACTTGGAAGAAGGAATTGAGGTGATGCTCATCAAATCTGCAGAGGACACCAAACTGGGAGGGATAGCTAATGCCACAGAAGACAGATTAGGGATTGGTAATAGATTGGAGAACTGGGCCCAAACGAACAAAATGAATTTCAACAGGGGCAATTGAAAGGTTCTACATTTAGGCAGGAATAACCAAATGCACAAGATGGGGCGCACCTGGCTTACTAGCAGTACATGTGAAAAGGATCTTGGGGTTTTGGTGGACCACAAACTTAAGATGAGTCAACAGTGTGATGCAGCAGCAGCAAAAAAAGCCAACGCTATTCTAGACTGCATCAACAGAAGGATAGTGTCCAGATCAAGGGAAATAAAAGTACCAATCTATTCTGCTTTGGTTAGACCACACCTAGAATACTGTGTCCAGCTCTGGGTGCCACCGCCACAATTTAAGGTGGATATTGACAAGCTGGAATGTGTGCAGAAGAGGGCGACCAAGATAATCAAGGATCTGAAAACCAAGCCTTACGAGGAACAGTTGAGGGAGTTGGATATGTTTAACCTGGAAAAGAGGAAACTAAGAGAAGATATGATAGCCATCTTCACATGGAAGCTGGAACATACTAATTTTCTCCGGCTCTGGAGGCTCAGACCCGAACCAGTGGATTCAAGTTATAAGAAAGGAGATTCCAACTAAACATCACAAAGAACTTTCTGACAGTAAGAGCTGTTTGACAGTGGAACAGACTCCCTCAGGAGGTTGTGGACTCTCCTTCCTTGGAGGTTTTAAAGCAGAGGTTGGGTGGCCGTTTGTCATGGATCCTTTAGTTGAGATTCCTACATTGCTAGGGATGGGACTAGAATCATAGAGCTGGAAGAGACCACAAGGGCCATCCAGTCCAACCCCCTGCCAAGCAGGAAACACCATCAAAGCATTCCTGACAGATGACTCTCAGTGTCCCTTCCAACTCTAGAATTCTATGATTCTAAGTAGGGATCCAGACAAATCTACTGTTGCCGTAAGGAGTCCTATGGACACCTCGCTGTACCTGGGCCCCTTCATCCTTAAGAGCTAAGGTGGCATTGGGCCCTGCAAGAAGTCCTGAGCTCATCTTGCCACCGGAGGGCTTCCCTATCAGGGTTCTACTGACAAGGAGGCAGAAGCCATGCAAGAACCGGGATGCAGATGATGGATGACCAAATGCCATTGAACTCCAGTTCCCAGCAGCCAGCAAGGCCAATAGTCAGGGGCAGGAAGAGTTGGAGTCTAATAACATCTGGAGAGGAGCAGGTTCCCCACCCCAGATGAAAACCTCCCAGTCTCCTCTGAGATAACAGTTCCCTAGAGGGCTCCCATAGGCAACTTCAAGTCTGGGTGCACCAACAAACACCCTTAAATTAAGGATCTGGTCTGATTTGAGCAATTGCCCCTTCTGCAGCAGAACCCCACCCCTGCAGGCTCCCCCGTCTCACACCTTCATTCAGCTTTAAGCCATCAGGGCAAATAAGTATTCAGCTGTCAGTGCGTTGCTGTCGGTGCAGGTTTGATGGGCATTAGAGATTGCTTGCTGAGCATAAGCCTGAGAAGCACAGGCTAGTCCAGCTCAGGCCTCTGGTTGTAAGCAAGGCACCTCATCTTGTCCCCCCCCCAACCCAGCATGAAGGGAGGAGGTGGCTTTCTGAGTCCCTCTCTTTGACTTTGATTGATGGCACAGTGTTGGATTGCCAGTGAGGTAGAAAATTAGAAGGAGATCGTTTCAGATACAGGCCCATCCAGGCTGTATGCTGTGTCCATAAATGTACATATACAGCTTATCCCTCTGGGAACTCTCCCTCCAGCCTTTAACCTCATTATTAACAGTGATGAACTGGAAAAAAGGGCAAATACCCCTTCCTTCCTTTTTCTGTTTTTCTGTTGCTGTTGTGTATATATTTGCATCTCCTCCAAAGGTGTATGGGTCTCTCTTTGGTAGGTTTCTTAATTTAGCTGAGCAAAAACATTTCTTCCTTAATACAATGCCTGGCATTTGCTACTCTCCAGGTTAATGTTACTCTCCAGGTAAATGGCATTTCTGTGTGCTCTGGGACTTGCCACAGGGTCCTGTTGCGCCAGAAGCGGTTTAGTCCTGCTGGGCACATGACCTTGAAAGCTGTCTGTGGACAAACACTGGCTCCCTCGGCCTGAAAGCGAGATGAGCGCTGCAACCCCATAGTTGCCTTTGACTGGACTTAACCATCTAGGGGTTCTTTACCTTTTTTTACCTTTACTCTCCAGGTTATTAAAGGTGATACTAATATATGGTTGCCATGAAGGTCTATATGCTTATCCTTCCCTATGCAAAATCCAAATATTCTCTGTGGCATGCAAGTTCTCTGAACAAGCATCATGGATGGGAATATCATCTGATCCATGAAAAAGTGACTTCTGCAAGTGGAAGAGAATGTGCAGGTCAGCTGTGCAAACCTATGCATGTTTACTTGGAAGTAAATTCCATTGTGGCCAAAGGGGACACATGTCATGTGCAACAATGATGCAAATCTGTGCTATATTGTTGACACAGGTGGGATGGGGAGCTGGTAATCATTTGTTCTGCAACACATGGGTATCATTTAGATCTGCACTCTGAAAGCTGGATAGCAAAGTTGGTGCTAATAACACCAAGGTTACTCGATGATCCTCAGGGTCCCTTCCAAATCTACAATTCTATGATTTTATGAATATGTCCCAAGCACGCAGTGCCAGCATGTAGAAAAGTGGAAGTACTCTCACGTAACACAGCTTCCCACACATTTCCTTTGGGAATGATTTTATTGCTAAAAAGGAAAGGCCAGGTGCCCTAGCAATGGCAGGATTCTGTCATTAGCACCCATCAACTCCAATTGATAGCAACTGAAATGTCAAGAAGAACGCCCCCTCCCCCTTCATTCCTGATTCCTTCCACTGGTGTGGTTGTCTATCTTGCGGTTTCTGCATAGGATCTTGTAAACTCAGAATTCACCCAATACAGATTGTAGCTTATGTAAATATGTGCTATCAGTTATGAGTTCTCAGGACATCTCTATCAACTCTTGCCTTGTGGACCAAGTACTACAATAGTTCATACTTGAACGGAACAATAACAGAGAAATGTTTTTGAAAGTCTGCATTTTGAGCCAACATATACTTTTGCACTGCTTTGCAAATCAGTTCAGCCCTCACATAAATATGCACTGTACTGGAGAAGGGATTTGTTTCATGGGCAAAGATTCTGTTCCTTTAACAGCGTTATTCAATAGGTGAGCTTTTCTCTGCAATGGCATCTTCATGCCTGCAGAAACTGTACCTATTGAATTTCTTGACAACCATGCAGCAGTTAAAAGAATAGAATATATGCCCTAAAAGCATGTCAACCTTGCATGGCATAATCTATTTTGGAAGCGTATTTGTATTTTCATCATTTGGGGGGAGGGAGAAGGGACTGCAAGGAGCCAGTTTTCATAAAGGTTCCTATTAAATTTTGCATATTCAGAACTGCATAATACCGTTCAGACTGTGAACTCATACAGAAGAAGATTGATGACATCCACGGAAAATGCCTTACTGTTTGCAAAGAAATTAGGCAAATCACATGAGCTGGTACAGGTCAAGGTTTGTCCATTGCATATCAAACACCACAGAGGGAACTTCCACCCACCTGACAGACACACATCACTCACAATCACACAACATGACCTTCAGTGACATCTCTGCACATACCCACCTTTGAGTCATCAAATGCTGCATATGTTTGTCTGAATCAGGCCTATGTATACAATTGTATGACAAAAATGAATCACTTGCTTTTCTGACAGTAATCCAATGAAAAGTATGTAATCCTCTCATCTATGGTCCAGAAGTGGACGGAAACCCACTTGGTAATGCTGCCCAATTTGGCTACTACTCACTCTGCCTACTTAAAAATCTAAAAGGAATCTCCAGCTTTGCTAATATAATGATTTATTATATTTTTCTTTACCTCTGCTTCCTGCCTCAGCCATATGTTCTAATTAGCGATAGAGACAGATTTTTTTAAAATGGTAGTTTTAGGTTTTCAAACAGAGATTGGTCCTTGTGTCTTCGTCCCAATATACCTTGCTGCAACCTGAGACCTTCCGCATTCACAGTTTAAATAGATGAAAGAGTGGGTTCCATCTCTTGCAGTGTTACATCTGGCAACTGCAGCCTTGTGTGGGTGGGTGTCAGGATTTGGACCAGGACTGTGGTGCTGAGGGAGAAGACTATGGTGCTATTTTCTTGGTTCTCTTCCAAAGCTGCTATTTGCTTTGCTGGGTAAAACATACAGCTTTGCACATGCCAAATTCTCTCCATCTCACTGATTTTGCTGGTGGCAGCAAAAAGTGGGGGAAAGACACAATACTGGGGCAGGTAGAGCCCAGCACTCTGATGGGGATGCAAAAGTGTCCCCTTTGATGAGCAGAAAGGGACATTTCCCTGCTGAAATACAAGAGGCCTCATCAGCGCTGGCATTCCACCTGCACCTGCTCAGGCAAGCGTTCCTCTGAGCTGAACTTCTGCTGTCATTGTTTCACCTGTTTGTCAACTGTTCTATTGTTATGCCTTTTAATTGTCTTACTGTATATTTTAAATAGGGGTGTATTGTTGCCCCAATGGAATTGCTGTTGCATATTTTAATTACGTACTGATTTTACAGATCTATTTTGGCATTTATATATAATCTATAATTAACAGTGGCAGTTCCCCAGTCTCAGGTGATCTGCCTGGATCAGCTGAAGAGGGGGAGCTGTGTGCATGTGCACTAGGTATGAAGTAGTGAGCAACTAGTGCATGTGAGAAGGTGTGTCTGAGGGTGTTAGGTAGCCATGCCCACCAGGGGCATGTGGCCTCCAGAAGGTTGCTCCACCCCTGTGCTAGTGATTCCTTGAGTTAGGAAGCTTTACAGAGCTAAATTAAAAGACGCCTGCTTCTTGGGAGAAAAGCAATGACAAACCTAGACAGCATCTTAAAAAGCAGAGACATCCCCTTGCCGACAAAGGTCAGTATAGTTAAAGCTATGGTTTTCCCAGTGGTGATGTATAGAAGTGAGAGCTGGACCATAAAGAAGGCTGGTCGCCGAAGAATTGATGCTTTTCAATTATGGTGCTGGAGGAGACTCTTGAGGGTCCCATGGACTGCAAGAAGATCAAACCTATCCATTCTGAAGGAAATCAGCCCTGAGTGCTCACTAGAAGGACAGATCCTGAAGCCGAGGCTACAATACTTTGGCCACTTTATGAGAAAAGACCCTGATGCTGGGAAAGATGGAGGGCACAAGAAGAAGGGGACGGCAGAGGACGAGATGGTTGGACAGTGTTCTCAAAGCTACCAACCTGAGTTTGACCAAACTGCAGGAGGCAGTGCAAGACAGGAGTGCCTGGCGTGCTCTGGTCCATGGGGTCATGAAGAGTTGGACATGACTAAACAACAACAACAGAATTAGGATGCTGCTGCTGGTGGTGGTGGTATTCATACCCCCCCCCCCCAAAAAAAATCTGGCTGGGTCGCCCTAAGCCTAAGTTATTGGGCTGCACAGATTTTCACCCTGCCCTGCAAGCTTCAGAGTGTTATGGGGCTTGCCCATTTAGTCACTGGAATCTTTAAAATGTGCTTTACTTTGCTTGAGTTGAGGTTAGTGCCTAGAACGCGGACAACATAATAGACTGATTCTACAGCTCACAATGTTATAAGTCAATTTAGAACTCTGTTGGGGTGTGTGTGAGATTTTCTCCCTCTGAGAGATCTCTAAAAATGCTTGTAATTGGTGACCCATTTCTGATTCGAACTGAAGGGAGTTTGCCCATCGCTCCTCCTAACCAACATGGAGACAAATGAAGCCAGATGGACGCACACACAGGAGACGTGTTCTGACATACATTTCCCTGCTATTGGCCCTTCTGCTAGGAACAAACTGGAAGAGGCAATGTGATGAACATTTAAAACATCACTGACCGTTTTATCCAGGTGGATACTTCCTGTCCTTGATTACACCCACTCAGCCTCCTCCACCCCCCCCCCCCACAAAAAACGACAACACAGCACTCCATGGAGTTACTCAAGTAGAGAACAGGACCAAGCCACAAGAAAGACCTCTGAAAGGCATCTTGGCATTTGAAAAAGCGACGAGAGAGGGAGACGGATGAATATACAGGGCAGCGTAGCATGCGGGTCTGCTCAAATCAATCAGATAGAATGGAAATCTATGGCACAAAGCTTGCAATTACACACATATCCCTTTCAGGAACATTTGTTATGGCTGCTTTTAGTGTCAGCGCCGCTGTTCATGGGGGGAAGCGAGGGATCATTAGCAAGAAGCCGTCAGCAAAAATGCTTCCCTAGCCGACCCTTAGGCTCCGCTGTTCCTCAGAGCTGAGCATGCAGGAGTGCCTCAGCCAAGGCCAAGTGGCGTCTGTCAAGGGAGGCGAATCTTTGGCTGTGGCTACTAGCCAGGGCTATTTTTCTAGAAAAATAGGTACTGGAACTCACCACAAACCCCTCCCCATTCTCTTAGAAGGATGCCCACCTGAGAAGTGCCAGAACTGAGCCGGGGGGGGGAGCCCTGTTACGAGCATTGGTGGTGAATGTCAAAACTGCAGGTGGCAGTTTTGAAAAGGGAAATGGAAGGGGACGGCCTTCATTTTAGAAGGTGCCTGATTCAGCACCAGTCGCTGCCACCACTGCTTGGCATAGCAAAGGCCTGAAGTGAGGCGGTGAGGCCCACTTCAAACTGGGCCTGGGTTTCAACAAGTTGATGCTAGCCTGAGGGGAGAGAGTCTTTCTGCAGGCAATGGCTTTTCCACCTACTCTGCCCCATATCCAGCCCCCCCCCCCGGGGAGCCTTTCCCAGACCATGACTTTAAAAAGAGCCAAAGCAGCTGAGAGGAGCTCAGGGGCAGTTTAAAATATATATATATAAGTAATGTGTCCTTGTTTCTCAGTTTGATCCTTTTACATGGTTTTATGCATTGTGATTTGCTGTTATTTTCATTGACTATAGATTAGTACTTTTTAATTGCATTTGATATGTGTAAACTGTTTAATTATTATTTGATGCTGTTTAATTTTACTGTTTACTATTGGATTCTAATGGATTGTTGAATACTGGATTGTTTTATATACGTTGCTTATTTTTAGAATCAAATCCAAATTAATTAACTTCTCTGAGCAGGTTCCATTCCAAATCTAGCTCAGGAAACTGGTCCATTGAAAAGCTGGTGACAGCCAGGGCTGCCTCAGGGGGAAGATGTGTTGGCCACATGGCCTGCCCTCTCAGATGGGGTAGAGCAGGTGTAGGAGAACCTTTGGCCCTCCAGTTGCTGCCGAATTGCATCTCCAATCAGCCCCAGCACAGATGGCCCATGCCCAGGGATGATGGAAGCTCTAGCCCGAGACCATTGGCTGTGAGTCTTGCTGGAGCTGCCCCCTGCCTGCCACTTCCATCTGATCCAGGAGGGTGGGGTCCAGAGTGACCATTTGACAGCAACTGAGGCCCTGACTGACTGACGGAGTACAACTGACTGGACCTTGGGGTTGGGGTATGCTGTCGTGGCCCCAACTATCTGAAACATTTTTTAACTGTTTCAAAATTTTAATTTAGTGTTTAATGGGAGTGGGTGTTGTTTTAAGGAGAGAGGGAATTGGCTGCCCTGGGAGTGGGCCCCAGCCGAGAGAATGGCTGGGGCATATTCCACCGGGGGGGGGGAGAGAATGCACTGAAATACCCAATCTCTGTGATCATGGGCAGGAGGAGGAGTTACGCAAGGACCATACCATGTCATTACTGAGGAGGCAAGTTTAGTCATTGTCTGGAGACGATCCCTGCCTCCAGGTCTGATCTTGACCGGAAGGATACTGGAATCAACAAGGGAGACCCACATGACCTTAAGGTGCTGCTGTGCAATGCCAGGTCAATGATCCACAAGACCACTGCCATTCATGACTTGATTGCAGATGGAGGTATTGACTTGGCATGTGTAACAGAGACCTGGTTGGACATGGCAGATGGGACTGCTTCTCCGCTAGGTTGCTGCTTGTCTGCAGGGCCGTCTCTAGGCCCGGGTCCGGTGGTGTGGGGCACTATGGCACCAGGCCACCAGGGGCGCCGCTGCACCCGCTGAGAGGCGCGGCTGAGGCGGCCCCAGGCACAGCACTACTCTGGAGTGCGCGCAGGAGTGTCGCAACAGGGGGCGGGCAGTGCCCCCTGGCCCAAGGCCGGCCATATGGCAGGCTGGGCGGCGCAGTGCAGCTGCGCCTGCAGCAGCCACGCTATGCGCGGCACCCGCCCACCGGGAAATGGGGGGGACGCCGGAGGGATCCTTCACGCCAGGGCGCCGGGTATGCTTAAGACGGCCCTGCTTGTCTGCCAGGCATCTCTTACACACAGCAACCCAGGGCATGTGGGTGAGGACAGGGGTTGCTGTGATTTTAACGTCAAAAGTTTTCACCAGGCATCCTATTAAAGAGACTCAGTTTTCTTGTACATGAGGGGACATTCACATATTCAGTACCCTGGTCTGCAGGCCAAAATGATACAGGCTACAAAAAGTGACATCATGCTAGGCATTCAGCTCTAGACAACATGGCTACCTGGCTAGGTATTCATGTTATCCCAATGGTGTGGGAGCCAAACCCTACATATTCAAAGCAAAGACTGGTCTACTGCAAACTTCTTTTTGGCCCTGGTTTTATATATGCAGACACATTATGGTGCGCACCACCTCCTATCTTCAACATGAAGGGGTATAAGCAAAGGGAAAGTTTCATATGCCTTTGGTGGCCAACATGTTCCAGCTATAGTGAAATTTGAAGTGCATTTGAGGGAGTCCTTCAAGGAATGACAAGGAAGGGTGCAAGGCATAGCTGCCAAGTTATCCCTTTTTTACAGGGATTTTCCCTTATGCTGAATAGGCTTCCTCACGAGAAAAGCGAAAACTTGGCAGCTATGGTGCAAGGGCTTCCTGTGGAGGAAGGGAGTTCCATACAGCCTTCTCCAACCTGGTGCTCTCCAGATGTTTTGGAGAACCACTCCCATGAGCCCCAGCCAGCAAGACAGTGCACGATGAGAGATGTAGGCCAAAACATCCGGAAGGCACCATGCTAGGGAGGGCTGCCATAGAGTTTCAGTGATGGTCAACTCTGAAGTTAGTCAAAACATCCACAGGAATTCTGGTGTTATTTAAACAAACATTATCAACAGGATTAGAACATACATCCAGAGCAGACATCCCCAAACTTGGCCTTCCAGCTGTTTTGGGACTACAATTCCCATCACCCCTGACCACTGGTCCTGTTAGCTAGGGATGATGGGAGTTGTAGTCCCAAAACATCTGGAGGGCTAAGTTTGGGGGTGGCTGATCAAGAGGGTATTGCCCATTTCTACATATTGTATTTTTTCAGGTGTCTGGTTTTTTTACCAACTCTAGAAAAAGTTATTGCAGGATTTGCTGCATTAGATACAAGGTTGGCCAATGAGAATTAAGCTTTTTTACCCTATGAATGGAACATATATTTCAGTTATGTTTGCTCTTGCTGCTGCTAAAGCCAGGTCTGGAGTTTTATTGGCATACATGGTGAATCTATAAAGGGTTTCTTTAGTGAGTCATTTGTGGGTTTTTGCGTACTTCTGGGTTGGTTCATTTTTAATTCTTCCTTTGACTTTCTTGTCAGATACATATGTATTGCATGATAGTACACTCACAATCAGGCTGTCTCTGGGCAACAAGGTATTCTCCCAAATGGCCCCTTCTTAATGCCTCCTCTAAATCAATGAGAGATCAGCGGCAGAAGCAGGAAACATTAGGAGGAGAACTCTCCCTTCCCACGGAGCAATTTGTATTCAGCACCAGCCATTCAGGGTTGGGGGGAGGCTTCAGTCCAATAGCACATTTGTATATTCACTGAGGCGTACTCCTAGCTCTGCAGACTCTTGACAACTGCAGATAGCAAGCCCATTTTTCATAAGGTGAGTAGGAAAGGGAGGAGAAGGGGAGAGAGAGTGTGTGTGTAACCAGTTAAAGGAAGACAGAGTCAAACATTACCTGGAAATGGCAGTGGCCTCCAAGCAGTCATGCAGGCTCGATTGTGGAAGAACAGAAGAGGAATTAACTCTTGGATAATGAAATATATATTTCATGTTTATGGAAGTGGAATGTTCATTCATGTTGGTGCTAGCAGCACCTGCGAATCTTTCAGTGGAAATGATAGCATGGAGAAATGGGGCCATAGAACAGACTTTAAAAGTCAAATAAAATAATAGCAAAGGAAAGGATAATCACAACATTGCAGCGTTTGTGCTGTACGCTATTTTTGCTGTGAACAAAAGTAATCCAAATGGATTCCAAAAAATCGCTGCTCTCTTTCAAACAAACTTCTGCTTCTTGCTGAGTGGTTTTCTCAAGTTCTGTGTGGAAATGGATCACTTCTCCCCCCACAAAGCAGGCATCTTCAGCACAGTATCTTCAGCGCAGGGACTCTCCATCTGTTGCAATGTCCTATCTCTATCTACCTGCACTCACACATGCACATATAACCCAAGCATTTATAGTTGACCCAAACTTGTCCCTCGTCAACTACATCCAACCTGGCCCTGCAATGGGTTCCCATAGTAGCCTATTAATACATATTGAACCTGACTTTCTGTAGTTTGTTAGCAATCATTTTGACCCAACTGAACATTTGGAACTATAAATTTTAGTGCATACAAACTCCAGCTTAGGCTACAAAGTACCGGAGTGTAGATTTGGATTTTCACCCCTTTGCTATGTATTGATATTATATCTATATGTGCTGTTAAATGCATCATCTCTAAAGCCAGCCTTGCTTAACAGGATGGCTTACAGAATGTCTGCAATCACATGCAATCTCTTGACTGTTACAATCAAAGCTGCTAAAAATGATTACCTTGTGGCTTACTGCCAGTTGGGCAGGAAACTGGTCTGGCCTGCTGCTGCTGCTGCTGCTGCTGCTACTGTTCCCTGCACAGAAGTCTGATATTCAGAAATCAAAAGGCAAAAATCCTTCATGGTTTACAGCTAAACATTCCCACTTGTTGCTTACAAATGTTCACGGATCAAGATGGCCTTTAAAAAAAGACACATGCAGGTGTTGGTTCAAGAGTTGGCAACCGTACCTGTTGCTTCCAGGAACACTGTTCTTTGGGAACCTGTTGTCCTCCAGAAGTTCTTGGACTCCATCAGCCTCAGCCAGCAATGGATTGTGGGAGTCATAATACAGCAATGGATTCCTTATAACCACCTGGACTATAAGGTGGTGCAAATATTAATTTATGAACCAGGACATTTCCTGGGAAATCACAACCAGTCCCAACTTTGGGCCAGTCACCATGTCTCAGCCTAATTGTGCAGCTAAGATGGGAGAGGGAAAACATGTTTCCCAAAGCAGTCACATAGATAAAAATAGCAAAAGCAACCATTTTCAGCAGCAATGAAAAACAACTACAGTTTCGACTGCATGTTGATACTTCTTGTAAAACTGTTCAATTAGTGACTTAACTTGGTCCAGTATATAACTAAACCTGGTTGTAAAGGTAAAGGGACCCCTGACCATTAGGTCCAGTTGTGACCGACTCTGGGGTTGCGCGCTCATCTCGCATTATTGGCTGAGGGAGCCGGCGTATAGCTTCCAGGTCATGTGGCCAGCATGACAAAGCCGCTTCTGGCAAACCAGAGCAGCACACAGAAATGCCGTTTACCTTCCCGCTATAGCGGTTCCTATTTTGACGTGCTTTCGAACTGCTAGGTTGGCAGGAGCTGGGACCGAGCAACGGGAGCTTACCCCGTCACAGGGATTCGAACCACCGACCTTCTGATCAGCAAGCCCTAGGCTCAGTGATTTAACCACAGTGCCACCTGGGTCCCTTAAACCTGGTTGTACTGAACCATATTATTTACAGATATCCAGGGTTGTGGCATCATCTCAATCACTGTGTGGTCTTTGATTAGGTGGCACTGCGTCCATACAATTACTGCAGGAATGACAAAGAATCGGCAATGAAGGAAAACAAGGGCCAAAGTGTATTGAAAGTTGGTGAATGTTTGGTGGTGAAACTGTCTGCTCTTCTCAGGGGGGGGGGGTGTTATACCAAATTATGCTAATCAAACTGTGCTCTTCTGAAATATTTTGAATTTGCTGATACTTAAGTTTATTTTGTGTAACTTATAATTTGATATTGAGTATGTTAGCTTAGAAGCAAGATATACTTAGAAATCCCTGTTGTACTGTCTGCTTAGCAGTGTAAAGGTAAAGGGACCCCTGACTGTTAGGTCCAGTCGCGGACGACTCTGGGGTTGCGGCACTCATCTCACTTTACTGGCTTAGGGAGCCGGTGTACAGCTTCCGGGTCATGTGGCCAGCATGACTAAGCCGCTTCTGGTGAACCAGAGCAGCGCACGGAAACATCGTTTACCTTCCTTTTTTTTTTTACATTATTTTTTATTGAACATTTTATAACATGAAAAACATAAAATACCAAAAAATACAAAAATACATCAATACAAACAAAACAAAACAAAAACATATCATCTTAATCAACTTTTTTGAATCATTGTCTTTTTGGCTTCCCCATTTCCCCACTATCTGATTTTCTTTTTAGATACATCTGTAGCAGTTTCTATTTCATCACTTTTACTTTCATTCATAATAGTCCCTTTGATTCTTCTTATTCTCATCTTTCTATTTATATATCAGTTTTTCTACATTTTAAACTCCTCTTTTCTCCCTATTGCCTTAACTTCTGAATTTCCCTAGATGTTCAAACTTTCTACTTTCAAAAATAATTCCCTAGATATATTTTAAATTTCCTCCAATCTTTTTCAACTCTTTCACTTGCTTGATCTCGGAGTCTTCCTGTCGGTTCTGCCAATTCCATAAAGTCCAGCATTTTCATTTGCCATTCCTGTAAAGAGGGCAATTCCTCTTTTTTCCAATATTTTGCAATTAAAATCCTCGCAGCTGTGGTGGCATACATAAACAAATTAACATCATTTTTGGGGATTTCTTCCCCCACTATTCCAAGTAGAAAGGCCTCCGGTTTTTTCAAAAATGTATTTTTGTATATCTTTTTCATTTCATTATAAATCATTTCCCAGAAGCCTTTTATCTTAGGGCATGTCCACCACATATGATAGAATGAGCCAACGTTCTCTTTACATTTCCAGCATTTGTTATCACTTTTGTGGTACATTTTCGCTAACTTAACCGGCGTCAAATACCATCTATACATCATTTTCATTAGGTTCTCTTTCAACGCGGTACATGCCGTAAACTTCATACCCTTCTTCCACAATTTTTCCCAGTCTGACATCATAACATTGTGGCCCAAATCTTTGGCCCAATCAATCATAACCGATTTTGTTTGTTCATCTTTCAAATGCCACTCTAACAGTAAATTATACATTCTGGACAAGTTCTTGCTGTTTGCCTCTATTAATTCTGTTTCTAATTTCGACTTTTCTGATTGGAATCCTATTTTTTTATCTATCTTGAATGCTTCATTTATCTGCACATACTGAAACCAGTCACTTAACCTATCCTTCAATTGTTCATATGGCCTTAGCTTAAATTGGTTTTCTACCTCCACCAAAATATCTTTATATTTCAGCCTATTCTCATCCATATTTGGCCTTTTAGGTTTCTTCGCCTCAAGCGGCGAAATCCACCTAGGAGTTTTCCTTTCCAGCAAATCTTTATATCTAATCCATACATTAAACAATGATTTCCTGATTATATGGTTTTTGAAACCTTTATGTAGCTTTACCTTATCATACCATAAATACGCATGCCACCCAAATGTTTACCTTCCCTCCAGAACAGTACCTATTTATCTACTTGCACTTTGCCGTGCTTTCGAACTGCTAGGTTGGCAGGAGCAGGGACTGAGCAATGGGAGCTCACCCAGTCGCAGGGATTCGAACCGCTGACCTTCTGATCGGCAAGCCCTAGGCTCTGTGGCTTAACACACAGTGCCACCCACGTCCCTTGCTTAGCAGTGTAGCTTTCATTTTTTACCGTAGTTTCATTTCTTCTAATCCTGAATTTATTCTTATTTGATATTTTTGGCAAGGGAGGTGGGGAATTATTCTGTTCTGAAGCCCGAAATCATCTCAGAATGCACCTGCACAATAAATCAGCAAAAGAGAAGATGAGGGCTTATACACAGGACTGAGAGAAAACCAGTAATCTGTAGCAATGGGCGTCCATCGGGTGAAATCGTCAGTCAATCAAAGATAAATGGGGACTGGGCAATCAGTCAAAGAGACAATTCTGAGAGAAAATTTGGAGCAACCTCTATTAAAGAAACTTAGCCTCTGGAAATGGAAATGGAACATTTGAACAATATGCTTAACAGGTACATAAAACAAATCAAGAGGTGTGCATGAGAAAGGAACAGGGTGTATTAATCTGCACACATTTTTGGCAACTCGTATCTCATTAGTTTCAAGGGGATTGCAGCCATTTTATCCTAAATTGTAGACATTTTGGGTGGCATTCAACAGAGCTTTCCCCAAGTTACTCATGTTCATTAATTTCAATGGGTCTACCCTGAATAAAGCTTAGTTGTGTACCACCCATTGCATATTTGTTTTAATTCTAGTCAGGCACTTGGGATGAGATGGAGTTATAACTACCATATCAAACTGCAAACAGTAGAAACCATATTCCTCCAACATCCCCTGACTAATGGGGGTAAATTTGGGGGAACCCCTAAATTGTCACCCGGTTCATATAATTCAGTGCAGTGCTGAATACAGGCTTGTAAAGGTTATTGAAGGGCAAGTAGCCCAAGAAGACACCAAATTACACGTGCCATGTGGCAGAGAAGAACATATTGAGCTAGAGGGCCTTCTAATAGATTCCAGATGCAGGAAACAGCTGGCTGTTCCATGCATCAAGGGAACCACTGAAGATAAAATATCAGAGGATGCACACAGGCAGCCGATGCCCATATTTAGGTTGATTTTGATACAACGAAGCAAGGATAAGTGGATGCACACTAGCTCAGATCTCCCTTCTGTCTTCCTTATTTCTGGCAATAACATGTACAGTGAGGGATTCCATTGATACAAAGCAATTGGAGCTTCTAAAGTGTCAATATTAGCCAGAGATGACCAGGCTAACCTTTGCCACCTGGGATTCCTGAGCAAGTTGCTGCTTTTCTGCTCTCTACTTTCCCGATTGGTAGCAAATTTCAGTGCACCATTTTACAGCATCTGAGGCCTAAAGAGTACTTTTTGTAAAATCTTACAGTACAAATATAGTGTGAGCAGTGTGGTAGCAGTCAAGCACCAATAGTAGCATTACAAGTATTGACACAGCAGCTTCAGTTCCCCCAAAGCAGGCTGCTTCACAATAGCCAGCTAGCTATAAAATGCAGGGCTCTTTTGCTTCCTCTGAGTAGTATCAAACTGCAAAACCTGTCCCTTCAAATCTAGGGAGGCGGCAAAGCATACATTTCAATGATTTGGAGGACCCACCAGCTGTCAATTAAACAAGGACCTTCAGCTAGCAATTCAATGTTGTACAGTTCCTGACTCACACTTGCATGCATGAAAGGGTTAACCTAAGCTCCGAGCTCAAGATAGCAGAGTGGCTTAGCAGCTCACCCACCTGCTTCTCCAGCTTTTTCTCTTCATGCTTCCTGGAACAAGTGAAGAAGGAGCCATGAGGCCATGGCTCCCTGCAAGTGAACTGAATCTCTCCAGAAGGGAGATTGGTGGCCTGCATATTTTCCAACTCAAAGATTGCCCTAAACGGCCTCAGTCCAGTATACCAGAAGGAGCGTCTCCACCCCCATTGTTCTGCCCGGACACTGAGGTCCAGCTCCGAGGGCCTTCTGGCGGTTCCCTCGCTACGAGAAGCCAAGTTACAGGGAACCAGGCAGAGGGCCTTCTCGGTAGTGGCACCCACCCTGTGGAATGCCCACCCACCAGAGGTCAAAGAGGACAACAGTTACCAGACCTTTAGAAGGCATCTCAAGGCAGCCCTGTTTAGGGAGGCTTTTAATGTTTGGTGGATTTCTGTATTTTAATATTTTGTTGGAAGCCGCCCAGAGTGGCTGGGGGAACCCGGCCAGATGGGTGGGGTATAAATAATATATTATTATTATTATTATTATTATTATTATTATTATTATTATTATTGCATAATCCTTTTTGTAAGGAATCCAAATCCTTTACCTTTTAAGTCATTTTGAAACTTTTTTGTCTTTTTTTTTTTTACTGCAAGCAGATCAGGGCCTTGCAGAGCCAAGCAGAGGCCCGGGCCAGGTAGATAATGTGCCCCCACTTTTTTTTACCCTGGGGATAACTGAAGTCTTATAAATAAGTATATAAATAATTTTTGCAAATGTTATGCTGACAAATTTATATGCCTATGTAAAAATACATAGGGAAAAGGATTGTTTTAAGTATTTACATTTTAAAATGCTTTCCTAGCTTTCTTTTCTGCGGATTCTTGAATTACACAATTGTGAATATCTTGACCATCGGGGCCCGAGCCAAGTGGCCCATATGCCCCCCCTCTGGGCCTGCAGCAGATGCTGTTGCTGTTAACTTCTGGGAATTTGATGAGCAAAATATTCACTTATTTGCAAAGCTAAGTGTCTGTGATTTATTCCAGTCTAAGTGTCCCCATAGGACCCAGATGGCGCTGTGGGTTAAACCACAGAGTCTAGGGCTTGCTGATCAGAAGGTCAGCGGTTCGAATCCCTGCAACGGGGTGAGCTCCCGTTGCTCAGTCCCAGCTCCTGCCAACCTAGCAGTTTGAAAGCACCTCAAAGTGCAAGTAGATAAATAGGGACTGCTCCAGCGGGAAGATAAACAGCGTTTCCGTGTGCTACTCTGGTTTGCCAGAAGCGGCTTAGTCATGCTGGCCACATGACCCGGAAAAACTGTCTGCGGACAAATGCTGGCTCCCTCGGCCTATAGAGCGAGATGAGCGCGCAACCCCAGAGTCGGACACGACTGGACCTGATGGTCAGGGGCCCCTTTACCTTTACCTTTAAGTGTCCCCATGTGGGGAAATGTTTGTTTAAATGTGGATAAGGGCAGGTGTAAATCTAACCAGGTTTTAATGTGCTTGGAGCAATTGCCATTGTGTTAACTCTGCTACTGGAGAGTAGGAATCTCTTCCAAACCTCTCTTTCAACATACAACACCCTAGCTCTAGGGACAGGAGTGAGGAACCAGGTTCTCCAGATGCTGCAGGACTACATTTCTCACCGTCCCTAGTCATTGACTGTAAGGGGGAGAGAGTATAGAGAACCTCCCCCTATCATCAGGAGCAGCTCCTCCCCAAGCAGCCATGGAAGCGCAGGGTCTGAAGGAGCTAGTCAGGAAGCAGAGAGGGAGAGCCAGGGCTCCGGCAGCATGGAAGAGCCTTTGCTCCACAGGTGAGAAGAGAGAGAGACGGAAAGGGGGGAGAGGGAAAAGACGGAGCGTATACCCTTTCCCCCGGCACCGGAATTAAGGAGGAGGAGAAAAGGGAGGAGATTCGCTGTCCCCAGGCTCTTATGTTGGTCAAAGGGGCGAAAAGGGGCAGTGTCGGATTCTGACACGGAATAGCGGACATGAAACTGACAGCTCATCACACTGTAAATAATGTGCACCAATAAAGACTCTGAAAGACAAGTTTGTGGAGAGTCGTTACTCAGGAGTAGCCGTAATAACCTCTGACATTGACCATGCTGGTTGGGGCTGATGGAAGCTGGAACCCCACCCAAGTCAGGTTCATCTCCCCATTTTCCAAAGTAAAGTAGTACGCCGCATAGCAGCATTAAATATATTCTTAGCTTATGATCAGTTGCAACAATGCAAATATTGTTCGGCAGCATATGATGCAAAGTGTGCCCTGGGTTCAGACATGAAGAACAGCCCAGCAGGGAAATTTCCTGCACAAGAGTGTGATTAGCTCTTACACGTTTCCATGGGGTTGCACCCCTCTCGCTAATTTGACCTGAGCTGTGGTTGCCACAAATGAAGTATTATGAATTGATCTCATCTATAATGATCCCAATCCTGCAACATCCCAACCCTGCAAAGCCAATATAACTGCCAGCTGGTACCCTTCCCAGTTTGACCCACTTTTTCAAAGCCTTGCAGATGAGAAAAGGGGTTGTGCCCATTGTTGTGAACTTCAAATCAGCCCTCTAAACTTTAACCTCTGAGCAGCCCTTTAATACACCTAAAGTGGCCTTAAGTATGCTTGCAGCTCTATAGACAATAGGTCCAAACTGCAATGTTGACAAACTTGTCCAATTCTATGTTGTGCCTAAAGGCTGAATCTTTCCCTTCCAACCCACTCCCTCTTTTTCCCCCTCAGTGCATCTTTAAACAGCTGGAAAGAGACATAGGAAGAAGAGGAAGAGGGAAATTATTTCCCTTCTGTATGGACCCTATTGCAACCGCCAACAGAAGCAGTTGCCAACCAAGGATGCAGAGAACTCCTTTCATGTTTCCCATAGTTGGCTACTGCGAGAACCAGGGCCTGCAAGGAGACATTGGACAGAACCACACCATGCATTAAAGCACAGGACTTCCCTGCAAGAACCAGGGAACTGCAGTATGTTAATGGGGTTGGAAATGGTAACTCTGTGAGGCTAAAACTACAGTTCCCAAGATTCTTTGGGGGAAGTCATGTGCTTTAAACCTATGGTGTGATTCTGCCTAAGGAAACTATGCTGCAGCAATATTTCAGAAGGCTCTCCTTGATCAGTGCTAGAGCAATGCTTAAGCCAGGGATGGGGAACCCGTGGCCCTTCAGGTGTTGACAAACTACAGCTCTCATCAGCCTTTACCATTGGCCATGCTGTCTGGGGCTGATGGGAATTGGAGTCCAACAACATCTGGAGCCCAACAACATCTGGAAGGGCACCAATTCCTCATCCCTGACTTAAGACTACCTGGTCCTCATTCTTAGACCTGAACCCAGTGCCCCTTTGCTTTGGGTCAAGGAGAAAAACAGCTACCAGATTTTTAGAAGACAACTGAAGGCAGCCCTGTTTAGGGAGGCTTTTAATGTTTAATAGATTATTGTATTTCAGTTTTCTGTTGGAAGCTGCCCAGAGTGGCTGGGGAAACCCAGCCAGATGGGCGGGGTAAAAATAATATATTATTATTATTATTATTATTATTATTATTATTATTATTAGGGTACAGAATGCTTCCTGTCTGCAGAATGTATTCCTCACAGCAAAGACACTGCCTCATCCACTATCCTTCACTCACCCTCTGGCCTTGGTGCTGAACAGAACACAGTGGAAAGTTGTAGTTTCTGGAGAAACCTTCCTAGCTATCAGCATCTTAATAAGAAATGTGAGTTGGCAATCTGACTGGGAAGGAGTCAAGAGAGGAGAGAGCGATGTGCTCCATTCAATACTACTGACAGCTTGTTTCATGCAGAGATTTCAATCACGTGCTGAGGAGGGGGGAATTGTCCAGTTGAGTTTTATCCGTTTCTTTATAGGACTGCCTGTAAAGAACAACAAAACCCCATCTCCCTCTTAAAACGTGATGGTTTAAAGCATGCTTTGTTTTGCATGTTGCATTTGCCCCTGGGGGTGCTTGCCCTCAGCTCGCAGCGAGTGCTGAGTACAATCTTAATGAAATGATTCGTAGAACTCAGCCCCTCAGAGTTGATTCAATGTTTTCCTGTTTCTTTCCATGAGATGAATACTCACATGTGAAATAGAAGTTGAAATCTATCACCAAAGCCTGAAAATATGAAGGGATCGTGCAGCAAAGAGCTGCCGTACGTGTTGGGCTACTGAAGGGTGGGGTGAGAAGCTGTCTTCCCTGTGTGCTTTCAAAGCCCAGCAAACTTTTCTCCTAGGACGAGAGAAACGGCAGGGAGAAGGAGGGGGTTTCACCCTTCCCCCCCCTCACCTCTATTCCTCTCAAGCCTTCCTCTACCAAAGCCCCAACCCACCCACCCCAAAACCCCAGCTTTCACAGCAGCAATGGGACTAGCCCCATGTTTCTGTGTCAACATAGGTCTGGAGCCTGGCTGTGTGTGGGGGGGGGGTGAAATTGAAGGCAGAAAGGGGAATCCGAACATGTAGTTCCACACAGATGTGTAATTCATCTGCATGAAAAAAAGAAATACCCTCACTCCAAGATTCCTATATGAACAGACATTTACAGGTGATTTGAAAATATATGGTAACTTCCAATATATGCACATGCCTATATTTACGTAGGGCTTTAAACGTATTTTACTTTTATGTGGAGTTTAACTGTATTGTGCGTTGTTCTTTTTAATATAGTCACGCGGGTGGCGCTGTGGTCTAAACCACAGAGCCTAGGGCTTGCCGATCAGAAGGTCGGCGGTTCGAATCCCCACGACAGGGTGAGCTCCCGTTGCTCGGTCCCAGCTCCTGCCAATGTAGCACTTCGAAAGCACGTCAAAGTGCAAGTAGATAAATAGGTACCGCTCTGGCACGAAGGTAAATGGCGTTTCCTGCTCTGGTTCGCCAGAAGTGGCTTAGTCATGCTGGCCACATGACCTGGAAGCTGCCTGTGGACAACGCCGGCTCCCTCGGCCTATAGAGCGAGATGAGTGTGCAATCCCAGAGTCGTCCGCGACTGGGCCTAACGGTCAGGGATACCGTTACCTTTACCTTACAGACTAATTAAATTAATTTTATTCTATTAAGGTATGAAAGGAGGGAATTGGTGCTGGGTGACCTCCCCTCTGCAAGGCCCTTATTCCCTTCTGATGCCTCAAATGCTTGAGTACTCACTATCAAGTACCCTGGAAGCCACACTTGGTTGGGGAAGATTTAGCTACCTGAGGTGAAGGACAAAATGGCGCCCCAAGCTCATTCTACATATAGATGACAAGTTGATTAGCAGTTGTATCATACTTGACTGGGGCTGAGTGGAAGTTGCTCAGAAAAGAAATTTCTGTCACATGCTCTGCCCTCAGTACCTAAAAGCTGCCCAGTCACCACCCCATTGGGTGTCTATTTGCTACATGTTGCAGAACGTTGAGTCGGCAGGAACCTCTAGGGGACAGCCAGGACTAATGGCAGTACCTCACAACGCCCGCTGCCTAGGGCATATGCCTCTTTTTGCCTGGTTCTGATAGGGCCAGACCTGTGTTCAATCAGGATCACTCCAAACGAAATGGAACAAACCCTAAATGGGTGTGCCTACCTTTCCCCTGCAATACTCTTCGATCTTCCCCCAGGCACCATCAATGACACTTTTCTATGGGGGAGGAAGTAACAGACAGGTGTGAGTTGCTAACTGGGATAGATACCCCCCTCATAAGTCTTCTGACACATCCATATAATTTCCCATGAGTTCAAGCCCATTGGAAGCAACATAGTGGTTATATCCCCAAGGACAACTCCAAGTGAGCAACTTGCTCCAACACAGACTGGCAAAGCACTGAGGCCTCAGGAATCTCTTCCTCCAGTCTCCCCAAATCCACCTCTTTGGCCTAAGACTGTGAATCTATAGGAGCCAAACTTCTGATCTGAAGACAAGAATTTCTTCACCTTTCTGTAGTCTCCCTAGAATCATAAGTTGGAAAAGACCACAAGGGCCATCCAGTCCAACCCCCTGCCAACCAGGAAATGCCATCAAAGCATTCCTGACAGATGGCTGTCAAGCCTCCGCTTAAAGACCTCCAAAGAAGGAGACTCCACCACTCTCCTTGGCAGCAAATTCCACTGCCGAACGGCTCTTACTGTCAGGAAGTTCTTCCTAATGTTTAGGTGGAATCTTCTTTCTTGTAGCTTGAATCCATTGTTCTGTGTCCGCTTCTCTGAAGCAGCAGAAAACAACCCTTCACCCTCTTCCATATGACATCCTTTTATATATTCCCTGTAGGAAGCACTTATTTCCCCTTGTTTGGGTGTGGGTGGGTAACATCTATAAGGGTCCTGTCTCAAGCTTTGCAGACTCCAGACCACTGGCCTCAGGTTCTGAGGGCTCCAGACTCCAGACTATAGACTACAAGCATCAGAAACCTTGATTGGTAGTGAAGCAGCCTGAAACTTGGCCATGTTCTCTGCCTCTGACTTTCAGCATGATACCAGAGCCATGCGTGTTTGTGTGGAAGGAAGGAAGGAAGGAAGGAAGGAAGGAAGGAAGGAAGGAAGGAAGGAAGGAAGATGAGAGAGAGAGAGAAGGATTCTGGGGAATCCAACTTTTTAAACCACTTTCAGATAGTGTACCATATCTATATGCATGGAATCACTGAAGATTAACCACCCTGACCCTTCAGAGTGAAAGTTGTCTGTGCTATAAATTATTATGTCTAAGTGACAGGAAAGGTAGAGCAAAATGGAAAGTGAGAAGAATGGAATGCAGCAAAAAGAAAAAGGCCTGGAATGTGAATGAGGGTGTAACAGTAGTAGGGGATCGAATAAAAGGAAGAATAGCAGGGAAAATGTCCAGAGAGTCTTCAGGAATGTGTGCTGGTCCCTGGCTCCCCTTCACGGCTCTCCTGGCAAGCAGAAATGTGCTGATGCTATGCAAACAAGGCCTGGAGGAAAAGGGGAGATGCTAATGGATCTTCCGACTGAGCTATAAATACACAGGTGGTCAAGGTTTCACAAAGAGGCATGGCAGGGGGGGGGGGGGAGTCGGCAGAAGAGTTTTTCTTTTTAAAAAATTATTAGAAGAATTTCATTTATGAAAAAGTGGTGTGACAAAAAGAAAGAAGAAAGAGAGTGAGAATGAAAAAGAGAGGGGGAAAAATCAGTCCCATTTCTACTCATTAGTATGGAAATGAATGGACTCTATCTGTTGATGGACGGTCATCCTGACCCGGCCCCAAACACACTGATCAGGTGTTTGGAAGCTGTGACTGGGTGGTTATGTGGGAGCCGGTTGAAGTTACCATAAATCCTTCAAAGACAGAGGTCCTTTGGCTGGGTCAGGACGATATGGGATTGGTGGGCCAACCAGCACCGTCCGATAATAATAATAATAATAATAATAATAATAATAATAATAATAATAATTTATTTATACCCTGCCCATCTGGCTGGGTTTCCCCAGCCACTCTGGGCGGCTTCCAACCGAATATTAAAAACAGTACAGCATCAAACATTAAAAACTTCCCTAAACAGGGCCGCCTTCAGTTGTCTTCTAAAAGTAAAAGTAAGGGTCCGTTAAGAATTTGGGTGTAATCTTTGACACCTCCCTTTCTATGGAGGCGCAGGTTGCAGCTATAACAAAGGCAGCATTTTTTCATCTCCGCCAAACTAAGCAGTTGGCTACTTACCCCTCTTGCCCTGACCTAGCCACTGTGATCCACATGACGGTCACCTCCAAGCTTGATTATTGTAACTCACTCTAAGTGGGGCTGCCCTTGAAACTGACCCAGAAACTCCAGCGGGTGCAGAATGCTGCGGTGAGACTCCTTATGGGGTCCTCGCCGCTGGATCACATTCACCCGGTCCTATACCAGCTGCACTGGCTCCCGGTGGAGTACAGGGTCAGGTTTATGGTGCTGGTTTTAACCTTTAAAGCCCTATACGGCCTAGGACCATCGTACCTACAGGACCGACTCTCCTGGTATGTCCCATGAAGGACCTTACGGTCTTCAAATAAAAACATCTTGGAGATCCCGGGCAACAGGGAGGTTAGGCTGGCCTCGACCAGAGCCAGGGCTTTTTTGGCCATGGCCCCGATCTGGTGGAACCCTCTGTCACAAGAGACTAGGGCCCTGTGGGACTTGACATCTTTCCACACGGCCTGCAAGACAGAGCTGTTCCTCCAGGCCTTTGGCCAAGGCACAATATGGCCCTCCCTCCTTCTGTAATCTTCATAGAACTCTAGCCCAATGGTTGCCATTAATTTGATTCTGAATTGATTTTAGAATGTATTTTAATTAATTGACTGTGTGATTTTATGTACACTGTGCTATTTTTACTTTGGCCAGGAGGGCTGGATATTATTATTATTATTATTATTATTATTATTATTATTATTATTATTATACAGATGTGATTAATCTTATTCTCCTAATACACACAGTTATCAATAACATAATATATTCTGAGTAAACTCATTCCAGATATCATTGTATTTATCCAAAGAACGTCTGCGTCTATAAGTTGTCCATTCATATGTTGCCAATATTGTCATGTTGTCAAGCCCTTGATTAAGTAGAATTGTATCTCTGTTCTTCCAATTCATCAGTATCAGTCTCATTGCCACCATTGGGGAGCCAGAAAAGTGTTTACCCTTGATGGTGTATAGTCAGAAAGTTTCCAGCTGTGCAAGAACTAGGGATGTGAGCCCTTTTGCGTCCCCCAAATATTTTTGGGGTGGCCCCAGCTCCCCCCACATGTCCAAAAAAACCATGGAGGCAAAGCACGGAGCCAAGCACAGTGTGGCCAGCTCTTCTTCCTCCTCCTCCTCCTCCTCCTCCTCCTCCTCCTCCTATGTCAGGGAAGGGGGGGCAAAGCAGCCTCCCGCCATTGGCTGTGTCAGGAGGAGGTGGAGGAGGAGGAGCCACCAGCCATTGAAACCACACGGCTACTGTGTTCGCCCTCAGCTCCTCCTAATGTGTGTGGTGTCACACACCCCCATCTCCCTCACAAGCTGGAACCTCTGGCAAAAACAGAAGGCTCTGCTGAAGCATGAGCAACCGGACCGGTCAGGTTAAAAGTCGGCAAGCTTTTTATCTATAGGCCTTCCTGCCGGTGGGTCTCATGAGGAAGCAGCAGGCGTCCTTTATAATGTGCGTTGCTGATGATTTGTGCTCATGATGCTATTGGGGTGGTTATATGTGATCATACTTTCAGCACCCTTTGCATCTACAAAAGTTTCAGGGCGGTTATGCTGCTTCAGCTGCAACCAATGCATGGGCCACAGTTTCCTGCTGTAACCCTGTAACTTTTCATACTACAAATGTTCCATTTTATTTATTTATTTATTTATTTTTCTAGCCCTGCTTCTCTTGAGCCCCTCCAGCTGGCAACAATGGAGAAGCATTGCAGAACAACTAATAAGACAAAAAGATGCATGGCCAGCTCATAAACAAATCCACCACTAACACACCATTATTGCAACAATGGCACGTTACAGAGTACAGTACGCTCACGAGAACAGCAATCTAGTCTAAAAGGGTCCTTGCTCCATATGTTTTATTTCTCTTGTTTGTCTTGATCTCAGCTCTAAACTGTTCTGGTTATGCAGGCAAAACAAAGCAAAAATGAGGAGGTGAGTGGATTCTTTAACAACTGGCATAGGCTGCAAAGTGCTATTGCTTTGCTTCACAGCTGTTTTCTGCATCTGGCCATGCCAAGTGCTTAAGCTTTAGCAGCTGACATGGTTTCCTTTGTTAGCAGCTTCACGCTTCTATTTGCATCCATCACAGGCAAGGTCCAGGCCAGCGCAGCCCATCTGGGTGTGTGGCGTACTTCATCTATGTCAAGTTCCTCCAGCTAATGAAAATACTTCTCCGGAGTGAAAACTGTACTTTTCCATCCCAGCCTATCTGTGATTGAAGTCTAAACTCCTTGAAATTCTTGGCTAAAACCTAAATAGCACTCCAAGATTAGGATGATAGATGCTTCGCTCCCCAGAGCTTGACAGTTAAATGGTTCTGAAAAGAAACCTCCAGATGTTTGCTGTGTTGGTGTTCTGGAAATCCATTTCACCTCCATGTGTGTTCCCTGCGCAGCCTGGGAACCAAAGGTTCTTCTCCCATGATTCAACCCTCCCTTCATCCACGAGATCACCGTGTATCTCCCAGCCTCCGCTTCTAATGTGAAGGCACTCGCCAGGTCTGCATCCAATTAGAGGGAACAAATGGTTCTGAATGAGCACAGGTGGTAGTCGACCTCCTGCTGTTGGGTGTGTGAGAGCTTCTCATCAAGATGGAGCGCAGGTGCTTTGCAGTTCATTATCATTAAGAGAGGGAAGTTGTGGGAGGCAGAAGATGGAGACAGTAAAAAAATGCTGGAGGCCCTTGGGTGGTTAGATAGATAGATGCCGGGGGGGGGGGGGAGGAGGAGGAGGAGGAGGAGGAGGAGGAGGAGGAGGAGGAGGAGGAGGAGGAGGAGGAGGAGGAGGAGGAAAATACCTAAAACATTTCCATTTTAGACAATTGACTTTGTTATGCCTCTGTAGGTGCTCTGTGAACTCCCGAAGCAACTATTAGAGGGGAGTAATGGATGGAAACCCAGCTTCAGATACAGGATGAGCTATGCAATCCTTTTTTGCACATCACAGAGGGAAAACTGCAAGTTTGCTGCAGTGGAGCTTTCCTCAACCTGGTGCCCTCCAGAATGTTTTGGACTCCTAGCAGCACCTGCCAGCATGACTGGGAGCTGTAGTCTAAAACATCTGCAGGGCACCGGGTTGGGGGGGGGGGGCTGCTGCAGTGGTGAAGGTACCAAATGACAAACCAGAAAAATTATCCCACTTCTGATCTCATCTCTGAAATGAGCACACAAGGTATCTTAGGTCATCCACTCTCTCTTAGTCCCCACTATGCAATACTGGCCTACCTTGCAGGGTTCACGCAAGTCATTGCAACAAAATGTGTGTAGAATGTCATACATGCTCTAAAAGTGCTAGCGAAATACCAAGTGCTGTGATTGCCATTATTCTTCAAGTCAGCCAATCCCAGCACACCAAAACATAAGCCAAGCTGTATGATGTCACATCCACACTTTACAGCATTTAGTTGCACACTTAAAATATTTCAGGTGCATATTAGAATCATGGAATCATAGAGTTGGAAGAGACCACAAGGGCCATCCAGTCCAACCCCCTGCCAAGCAGGAAACACCATCAAAGCATTCCTGACAGATGGCTGTCCAGCCTCCGCTTAAAGACTTCCAAAGAAGGAGACTCCACCACACTTCTTGGCAGCAAATTCCACTGTCGAACAGCTCTTACTGTCAGGAAGTTCTTCCTAATGTTTAGGTGGAATCTTCTTTCTTGTAGTTTGAATCCATTGCTCCGTGTCCGCTTCTCTGGAGCAGCAGAAAACAACCTCCCTCCCTCCTCTATATGACATCCTTTTATATATTTGAACATGGCTATCATATCACCTTAACCTTCTCTTCTCCAGGCTAAACATACCCAGCTCCCGAAGCCGTATATTTAAATACCGTGGCCAAGTCCCTCTCTTTTAGCCTGACCAGTGCTTAGTTATCTACATGAACAGGTGCCAGGGGGTGAGCAGCCCAGCCTCCAGCAGGCTGCTTGCCTCCTGATCCTGGATGTGCATTCAATCTTTCTTATCAGCCCTGTTCATGTGTTACTCGTGTGTTACTCGGAGTGTGGTCATGCCTCTTTCCTCCAACAGCTGTGTGTAGCCCCATTGACTGAGCTCCTGCTTGTGTAGGGCTTTCTTGGTATCGGTACACTCGGTTGCTCAGGGGCACCTAGGCATGAGATGGAGCTTGTGCATGTATTTGAAATATATGTTTAAAAAGAAACAAAATGTTGGTGACAGATCAGGTGGTGAAATCCATTTCCGCTGGCATGGGGTATTGTTAAACACGCACTGTGGGTTGCCTGGATGGGGGCTGTGACAGGCTCCTTACGTGAGGAATGCTGGATCATTGCCCCTAAATTGGCACCAACTGAGTGAATCATAGAATCCTTGAATTATAGAGTTGGAAGGGACCCAACGATCATCCAGTCCAACCCCCTGCAATGCAGGAATCTCCACTAAAGCATCCATGGCAGATGGTCATCCAACCTCTGCTTTAAAACCTCCAAGGAAGGAAAGTCCACCACCTTCAGAGGAAGTCCATTCCACTGTTGAACAGCCCTTACCAGCTTCCTGATGTTTGGTTGGAATCAACTTTCTTGTAACTTGAAGCCATTGGTTCAGGTCTTACCCTTTGGAGCAGGAGAAAACAAGCTTGCTCCATCTTCCATGTGACAGCCTTTTAGTTATTTGAAGGTTGCTTTCGTATCTCCTCTTAGTCTCTCTCCTCTTATCCAGGTGAAACATGCCCAGCTCCCTCAACTGTTTCCACATCCTTGGTCATATCGGTCGTTGTCCTCTGCACACTATTACTTCCCTTGATCTGGACACTATACTTCTGTTGACGCAGCCTAGAGTAGCTTTTTTTTCTTTTTCTTTTTCTGCTGCTGCTGCATCACACTGCTCACCCTGGTTAAGCTTGTGGTCTATTAAGACCCCTAGATCCTTTTCACATGTACTACTAGCAATTCCAGTGCCCCCTATTTTATATTTGTGCAGCTGGTTATTCCTGCCTAAGTGCAGAACCTTACATTTGTCGCTACTGAAATTCATTTTGTTAGCATGTGTCCAGTTCTCCAATCCAGTTAAGGTCATTTTGAATTTTGATTCTAGCTTCTGTAGCATTAGCTACCGCTCCCAGTTTGGTGTCATCTGCAAATTTGATGAGTGTCCTCTCAATTTGTTCATCCAAGTCATTTATAAAGAGGCTGAACATCAACGGGCCCAGGGCAGAACCCTGCAGCACCCCACTTGTCGCTTTCCCCCAGGATGACGAGGAACCATTAATGAGTACTCTTTGGGTTCGGTCAGCCAACCACCTAACCGTTGTCCAGCCCACATTTTACCAGCTTCACCGTAAGAATATCACAGGGGACTTTGTCAAAAGCCTTCCTGAAATCAGGCTACAGTACAACCACAGCACTGCTTTTCAGAGTGATTCATGTACCTGTTTCCCATAGCCATTTGCATTTTTTGCTCTTTGTGGAGGTCATCTAGCCTGCAGGCACCTCTCTTTATTTCATTATTTCCTTCTGAGCCCCCTACCCAACACCCATCCCGACTAATATAACTAATAATGTCAGAAACCACATCTGTGCATCATGCAAAGACTTCATGATCTTTGGGAGAGCCCCATGGAAATGCTACTTTTGATGGCCCTGCCTCAAGGAAAGAAATTAAGAAAACAGGAGGGGTGGAAGGAGCTTTCTAATTATATGCAATTAGCTCTAATTAATGCTCACATACTGTGCCTGGCACTCCAGAAGTGGAAGAGTCAAGCCGGTGACTTTGCAGCCTGCTACTTAAACCGTCTGGTTTCTGATAGTGTGTCTCCTTTGGCAGCTTGGAGCCAAATTAGCTGACCTTCAGGGAAGGGGGGGCAGTTAGCAGAGGACCTCCCCCCCAAAAAAACCACCTTATGCTCTTCTGCAACTTTTGGCCATGATTACTTGGTATCTTCAGGCATGTGAAAAGACACTTTTGCTTATGCCTGGTAAATACTGAATATCATTGCATATCAACTATTGCATACAAAAATCACATAAACAGAAAACATTCTGCAAAGATTTGAATACTAAGAAAACTTCCAAAGAATAGGCAACTTCCTAATTCCCTTTATAAGGTTTACTTCTTTATAAGGTTTACTTCTAAGACCAGAAGAACTATATTATAGCAGATCAGTTTGTGATGTACCAGCATATCTTAAAAGTTAATGTAGCTAGTGTGTTTTATGCTTGACTTGTGCCACAAAACAATAAAGACTTTATACTTTGTATTGAACTGAGTGGGAAATGAGTTTTCTGAACTGGGGACTGTAGGAAAAGGGTGACTACTGGAAAGCAGGGAAACTCTAATGTTTTTGCTGGAAGACTCTGAAGGAGCTGTGCATACGCTGCAGATCATACTGGTTGAAGTGTGGTGTGGTATCAAGAACAAATGGTGGACCCAAGTCTTACAGGTTACGGGTTGACTGTCTTCTACAAGTCTAACAAGCCATTGGCTAGAGAAAAGTGTTTTTGGCTTAAATATGCTTCCGTTGTAGATACAGTTACTATGGGACTTATTAGGAGAGCAATAAATGGAATGAATGAACTTAGAGACAACCATAGCCTCCAGCAATGGAGTGTTTTCTCCCTGATATGAAACTACCCCTCATGGTTCTGAGCAATGCTATTTCCCTCTGTAGCCATCATTATGAATTTTCTGCCACCTAATTAACCCAGTGCTAGAAGCCTTAAAATAGTTTAAGCAGTGTACTGTGAAACACTCCGGTTATCAAAATACAACAATAGTGCTCTGTTGTACTGCCCTTGCCACTTCTCATTTCAGCTGCTTTCACCAGAAACTCCAGGCATTAGCCATGAATTGCTATCCTTCAACCCAAAGCTTTCTGATCCAGCAAGGGGTGTTTTTTGTTACTTTCTCTTTATGGGATCTAAAGGGTGCGTCCACATCCGTTGATGGAAACCCTCTGGAAGCCCCTTCACTGGTCAGGAGTAAAGTTCAGCAGGCAAAATTTCTCAAATGACATTGTTTTTCCTGCAAAAAATTCTGAGATTTTTCTTTTTCACTCCTTGCTGCCCAAGACAAAGTATGTCACTTTGAAAAATGTTAACTGAACATTTTTTTGTAGCAGATGCCATTTTCCACACCTCACCATGCTGCAGAATGATACTAGGTCTGGTCGTTGTGGAGGATGCAAAATGCAGGTTGCCAGCACAGTTGCTCATTCTACCATTTGCAGTGCCGCACATGTGTGTACACAAACACACACCCCTTTAGGGGATAAAAGAAAGAAGTTGTGCTACCACCATTGCTGATGGCGAGCATTGCCTTCAAGAAATTCCACCCCCACCCCCATTTCTGTGCCAACAAATAGGACAGAGAATTTTAAGAGGCCATTTGTAAACCGCTCAAGACATCAGCCTCTCCCTTGTAGTTACTGACCTAATACTGGTTTTGTTGGCAAAAGATGGGCAGCCGGTGTGGGAGAAGTGGAGGATAAAAAGTCACTGAGAGGGATCTAACTGAAAGCAAGCATGAAGACACTGGATGGGGCAAGTTGAAGGAGTATATAGAAGAGAATGGGAAGCCTGCATAGAGATTTGCGGAGAGCGACCTTGACACATTGCCCTGCTCGCTTTAGAAATTAAGCCTGCTCATTCCATTCAATCTGCTTTGTTGCCTGCTGCATTACACTGAACAGAAGCATTTCATCTGAAATTATGCCAGGAGAGTGAATGAAAGGTTAATGCAGCAATTAAAAACAGTATGAATATTGCAGTGCTAGTATAGCTCCCTATCCAGCAAACAGGTCTAATTCAATGTAAGCCTGTTAAACGTGAGACAGTAATGAGTTCAGCTAATTGAGTGTGTGCTGAGCAAGTCAGCAATCTGCAAGTACTCTCAAAAAGCTACAAAACAAAACCATTCCTACATTGCTTCCTACCTATAAAGGCATAAGGATTTTATTTTTAAGGAGTTGGGGACAATGGGAGGGTAAGACATGGTGGATACTGTGGAATGCTGGAATCACAGAAACACACATAGCTTGTGGGAAAAGTTGCCCTGATAGTAAATGGTATGAGTTACAGGTAGGTAGCTGTGTTGGTCTGCAGTAGTTGAAACAAAATTAAAAAAACGTTCCTTCCAGTAGCACCTTAGAGACCAACAAAGTTTGTCATTGGTATGAGCTTTCGTGTGCATGCACACTTCTTCAGATACCACGAAAGCTCAAAGCAATGACAAAGTTTGTTGGTCTCTAAGGTGCTACTGGAAGGATTTTTTTTTACTGGAATGAGTTATTGTTTTTGGTCCCTGGAAAACCAAATGGAGTTTTACCCTGATGCGACTGCCTATATTCAGGGCGCATAAAGTGATCATCTCAGCGTGGATGCCAAACGGCCTGGACTGGGAAAAGGCAAGCCAGAAGCCCCGACTTCTGCAAGGTTTATTTCAGCTGATGCAGCTCAGCTACTCACCTGCCTTTCATAAAGGTGCCTTGCCTACTGTGTGGGGTGTAAAATCCACAAGAGGACCTAACACCAAGTTCCTTCTTGGGCTCCTTCCTAGCCCAAAGGTTGAGCACCCCTTGGACGCTACCTGCTTTTCCCCTTCCCTTTCTCATCAGAGGCATGGCTAGGATCCCATGAGCGCTTGGAAAGGAGCCCACCCCCAAAAAATCACTTTGACACAATAGCCACATTAGAAATTATTACATTTTACATGATCCAAGTACTCAAAGCATCCAGAGTGAGGGCAAGGCAGAAAGGCTAAGGAATCTGCAGTGGGCACAAAGGATAGGAAGCTTCTCCTGCGCTTGATCTTGCAGCAACAGTGGTGGCGCATTGCCACACACACAGGTCATACATGCCATAGCCTGATAGATTTTTGGGGGGGGGGTTGGAGCCAGTTTCGCCAACTCCCACATACGCCTCTATTTCTCACCATGATGGAACAAAGGGCCCAACTGCACGTGACATTGTGTTGCTTGCCCTTGACCACGGGGTTTTTCTTGCAGCAATGGTCAGTGCTGGGGAGGGATGGCCCCCTGGCATGGTGGATAGTGGGGCTTCAGCCCTTTGCACCATGAGATCAGAACAAGCAGGATGATGCTGAGCTGCCAGCTGGACCAGGAAGATTTTCCTCTGGAAAAAGTGCTGAGAGTCTGATCCTGGCAGCCTCTCTCTCCACAAGAGTGGTGTCCGAGTTCACATTAATTCTCTTGTTGACTGGCTAGATATGAGTTATGTCTGTGTGCAGTGAAATAAATAAATACACTCAGGATTGGGCAGAAGTACCACCTGTCCTCATAGGCACCAATGGAGGGTTCCAACCAGGGGATCTATTGAGTGGATTGTGGCACCTCTGTGGGCCACACCACCTCTGCCGCCAGCACCAGTTTGGGACAAGATTGCACCAATTTCCAATGAGATCTCTTGAAAATCATGCATGATCCTGAGGAGCGTTTGGGAACTCACATGGTTTCGGTGCGATCTCACCTAAAATCAGCACTGTTGCCGGCAGCGCTTCCGTCAAGCAATGAAATGGGATGCACCGCTCCTGACCCCACCCCTTACTGGCAGTCTGAATTGGGGCAGCCCAGAACAGCTTTATTCCTTAATATGAGGAACCAGGGTGAGTTTGAACACTAAGTACCAGTATTTGCAGGCTAGATTTGCTGGCATGCAGATGATGAATATGTGAAACTTCTTCTTTTTGTTTAGTTGTTTAGTCATGTCCGACTCTTCGTGACCCCATGGACCAGAGCACGCCAGGCACTCCTGTCTTGCACTGCCTCCCGCAGTTTGGTCAAACTCATGTTCGTAGCTTCGAGAACACTGTCCAACCATCACGTCTTCTGTCGTCCCCTTCTCCTAGTGCCCTCCATCTTTCCCAACATCAGGGTCTTTTCCAGGGAGTCTTCTCTTCTCATAAAGTGGCCAAAGTATTGAAGCCTCAGCTTCAGGATCTGTCCTTCCAGTGAGCACTCAAGGCTGATTTCCTTAAGAATGGATAGGTTTGATCTTCTTGCAGTCCATGGGACTCTCAAGAGTCTCCTCCAGCACCATAATGCAAAAGCATCAATTCTCCGGCGATCAGCCTTCTTGATGGTCCAGCTCTCACTTCCATACATCACTACTGGGAAAACCATAGCTTTAACTATACAGACCTTTGTCAGCAAGGTGAAGTCTCTGCTTTTTAAGATGCTGTCTAGGTTTGTCATTGCTTTTCTCCCAAGAAGGAGGCGTCTCTTAATTTCGTGACTGCTGTCACCATCTGCAGTGATCATGGAACCCAAGAAAGTAAAATCTCTCACTGCCTCCATTTCTTCCCCTTCTATTTGCCAGGAGGTGATGAAACTTACACTCCCAGAATACAAAAGCACATGGCTATACACAGCAACTGACTGAAGACGAAGGGCGTGGTTGTTCGGATCTCCAACAGCCGACATGGAACAAAGCCATGAAGCCATGAAGCAGCTCTTAACAACCTTTCCATCCCTCCATGACTAATATGTCTAATGTGGCTCTCGAGGTTGCAGGGGGTCAATATGTATTTGACTGTAGTTTATGCTACAACCACAAACCTCTTACTGGGCATGTGGGGATACTGCTAAAAGATGAAAGGGAAGCAGGCAACGGTGTTCATGACCCATCATGCGCTTTCTGGCTGCCATCTGAAATAAAAGCATTTCATCACAGGGTGTCACCCATTCTTTCTCCCACTCTCGTGCACAAACACACACTTCCATTATTATTTTTTGCATGCTGCTGCAAAGTGTCTGCTCTGCAGTCTATTGCAATAAACATGCCAGAGTAATTAATGTCTTTACAACTTATTACAGTCCTCAGATAATTAATCACAAAAGCTAAACATGCGGTCTCACCCTCCTAATGTGTTAATGCTCTAATTATTATGCCTCAATTAAGGGGAAGTCAGTGCTCCTTACGTACAAGTGCATGTTTAATAAGGGCGCTTGAGTGCAGGCAGGAGGAGAGGAAGGAGGAGATACGCACGAGGAGGGGGGCGGGAGAGAGGGGGCCATGTGATTCTTAATGAGGTTTCATGCGTGGCTTTAGGCAAAGAACTGACAGCCCCTATCTTGAATCTCACACTTGGCTGCGTGCGGAACTCTGAGCCATCTGCGGTGCCTTTGCACTCCGTCTCCCCTGCCAGGATATTTTTAGGAGTGGTGACATTTGTGCGTGAAGAAGGTGGAGCCTGTCAGATGAGCTGTAAAACGCCAAATCTGGTAGGGATGCGACTCGAGGGGGGTCACTGGTTTGTCCAGGCTGCCTACCAATCAGGACTAGGCCACTGTTAGGCAAGACTCAGTTCTTTATCACTTTGTCTCATCCACCCATCCTTACTATTACTACTATTACTATGTGCTCTCAGGCAGGCTCCGCCCCTTTTACTACGTGAAGAGCGGACTGGAGTGAAGACTCCACTCATGGTCCACTCACGGTCCAGTCTGCTGACTCCACCTCCCCCCGCCACAGATTCATCTGAACCAGGGCCGGCTCTTCATAGACCCCCAGTGGCGCAGTGCACCATGGCGCGTGGCTGGTAAGCTGGGCGCCGGCCTGGGAAGGAGGGAAACCAATTGCGTCCTGCGAGGGCGGGGCGGGCAGCGGAGCGATCTCCGCCCCTCAGCACCAGGGCGTGCGATCTGCTCAAGACGCCCCTGATCTGAACTAAGGTTAGGCGAGAACCCCAAAGGGCTTTTTAATTTTATAAATTTTTTACACTTATTCCCCACCTTTCTCCAAGGAATTTCAAGCTGGTGTACACAGTTTTCCTGTTCCCCTAGTTTTCCCTCACAACCCCCCCCCCATAAGGTAGGTCAGGCTGAGAGACAGCGACTAGTCCAGGATCACTCGGCAAGCTTCATGGCTAAGTAGGGATTTGAACCAAAATGCAGCTACCCACTGAAATCCATGCCTCTGGGTTTTGCAAGGCAGTTCTCCAACCAAATGTGGGACACGGGTGATGCTGTGGTCTAAACCCATGATCCTCTTGGGCTTGCTGATCAGAAGGTTGGTGGTTCAAATCCCCATGACGGGGTGAGCTCCCTTTGCTCTGCCCCAGCTTCTGCCAACCTAGCAGTTTGAAAGCATGCCAGTGCAAGTAGATAAATAGGTACCGCTCCAGCGGGAAGGTAAACGGCGTTTCCATGCACTCTGCACTTGTCCTGGACCTCCGTGGGCCAGTAGTGGTTTAGTCATACTGGCCACATGACCCAGAAAACTGTCTGTGGACAAACGCCGGCTCCCTTGGCCTGAAAGCGAGATAAGCACCACAACCCCATAGTCGCCTTTGACTGAATTTAACCATCCAAAAGTACTTTACCTTTTTGCAACCAAATGTTTATATGTAATGTGTGAAATGAGAAATGAAGGGGAGCCAGAACTGAAAAGTTTCTCCCTCTCTGCATCAGGCCTCAGCCTTGCTGCATGTTCAAGACCTATTTCTGGTTGTGTGAATTTGGCCAGAGTTCTTCGTCTATGTGGTCTACGTGGAAGTGGTTTACCTGCACATGTTCATTTGATGGCAGCAGGACCAATGGGGATTTGCATGTGCACTATGAATGAGCCATCACAGATCAGACACCACAGAGAGAGGCTGATATTGCCTCAGACTCTCACCTCTTCAAAAGAGTCACTTCACACATTCTGCTGCATGTCATTGGGTGTAAACTGAATGTACGAACTGGTCCTCAGTGGCTGGAAATGCTGCAATTTCAGACAGAAGGAGAACTATAGTAGTATTTTGGTAACAGTTTCAGAAATCTAAAAATGACTTTTGCTGGGAACTTTATAGCTGCCTTCGTGCAATCATATTATAGCAGGAGGATTCACCTCAGCAGGCTCAATCCTAGTATGAAAAATATTTTAAGAGGTCAAACTTAAAAGGTTATTTTTCAGTGTGGGGACTGAAAATTAACCCTCCTCCTCCCAAGAAGCCAGTAAAATGAAGAAAAGACTCAGGCTGGGCTACACTGGGGAAGCAGGCATTTGGTCAGTAAACAAAGCCCAGGTGGGCACCTTTTTCTTTTAGGGGACAATCATTTGAATTGAGTGAGAGCTGAACACTTGCTCTGCCTACTGGGTTATGCTAGAGTGGCCAGATGCAAAAGATGACAGTGTTTCTGCATCCTTAATAGTGCAGAAACCCTAACAAAGATAAGTAATTTGTCTTTAGGATCACACCTGGGGACTGGAAAATAGCCAATGTAAGAACAGTTTCGTAAAAGAGAACCAGGGGATCCTGGAAATTACAGCCTAGTTAGCTTAATGTCTGTTCTGGGAAATCTAGTGAAGAATATGCTCAAATATAAAATAACCAAGCATATAGAAGAACAAGCCTTGCTGAAGGAGAGCCAGCATGGCTTCTGAAAGGGTAAATCCTGTCTCATTAACCTACTAAGAGTTCTTTGAGAGCGTCAACAAGCACATAGATAGACACGATCCTGTTGACATAGTGTACTTGGAATTTCAAAAAGCTTCCAACAAAATACCTCATGAAAAGTCCTGAGTAAACTTAACAGTCACGGAATAAGAGGTGGGAGCCTCTTGAGGATCAGGAACCGTTTAAGTAACAGGAAGTAGAGAGCAGAAATATATGGACCATAGCTGTCAAGTTCTCCCTTTTTTTTAAGGGAAATTCCCTTAATCTGAATAGGCTTCCTCGTGAGAAAAGGGAAAACTTGACAGCTATGAAATGGACAGTTCATTCAATGGAGGTTTGTAGAAAGCACATTGTTTTGGTTTCAAGGCTATGCTTGAAAGTATTGTGCAATTCCTGTTAAAATGGGGGGGGGACAGTATGATTGGTGAATATCCCATGTGACCCCAGGGGCAAGGAGGGGGGGGGAAAGGGTGAGATTGAAAAAAGTCACAGAAACGACTCTAAAGATTAAATAGTGCCACCACCACCCCTTCCCTTTTTGATAACATTTTAGGACAAGCTGAGCCTTTATGAAAGGAATGGGCTCCAGTTGAACTACACTGAAACTGGGCTGCTGATACTAAAGGTCACAGAACAGTTTTTAAACAGATCTATGGGGAAATGCCAAAAGGAGCGAAACATCTTTACTCAGCCCACCTACAACATGCCATGCCGTGTTACAATTCTTTTCTTTTAAGTACTTCCAGGGCAATAATGAGGTTTTGTTTGGTTTAGTTGAGCTGAGAGTTCAGCAAAATTCTGAGAAGTGGTATCTTTGAATGATGGGTGTTCAGGTTGCACATCGGCTTGGTAAATGTAAATTAGATATGTTCATATTAAAGTGTTAACCCAATGAATTTCTTCCCCGTCCCTAGTCTGAGCATGTTATGGAGTCATCTTGCGGAAACTAAGCAGATCTAGGTGCTCTGTGCCTGAGGAAGCAAGCTTGAGGAATCTGACATTCGCACATTTGCAGATGGAATATATCCTGAACGTGAACTAATGTGCAGATTGGAGCTTAGCTATCACACAGATTTTGCACAGATGTTACAATGGAATTCTCAGCAGGTTGATAAGTAAAGGTGAGTGTGTGTGTGTGTGGAGAGAGAGAGAGAGAGAGAGAGAGAGAGAGAGAGAGAGAGAGAGAGATTTAAATACATATTGAAATAATATTTAAATATATATTTTGGCAGGATATAAAAATAAACAAACAAACCTCATATTAATGCAGAAAGGGAACAGAATGAAAGCTAAAGCATCTGAAAGTAAAATGGATCAGAACCAAACAGTTTTGCCATTCTCTTTGGGCAACCACTTGGGTCTCCCATGTATGTGGGAAAATGATGGGGGGAAAGATAGAATATAGAATGTAAGCATACGAACATGAACTAACTGGGCATATTTTCATTATGCAAGTGAGGGACATCCACCGGTGGTGGAGCAATCACTCCCTCCTGCCCTCTACTCTGTTTCTGTGGGTGGGGGGGGGGCAGGAAGTTTTTATTTGCTCTCTCACTAACTGCAATGGGAGGGAGCTAACTATGCCAGCCCCAGGTTTGGCATAGCGCTGTGCCACTTCTGTTCAGAAAGCGAAGAGGATTAGGAGACGGCCTCTTCCTTCCATTGCAGCATCCCCTGTTTCTCTCCACTCCATTGGCAGAACACAGACGCCAGCTGAGCTTCCTGCAGGCAGGTCAGGCGGCTCCTCGCAGTGCAAGCGTTTCTCCTCCTCCCACTCCAGCAGCAGACAATGATTGAATGTGCATTACTGTGTTAGGCTGTGGGTTCGAGGCCAATGAAAAGCTGTAATGGGCCTGCTGCCCTCACTAATCCTCTGGGAAAGCCGGCACCTGGCTTTTTAACTGGTGTCTTGAAAACCTGCTGAAAATAAGTAGTCCCTGAAAAGAATATGCGTGATTTAATATTTTTAAATATTCCATATACGGTGCCCATTTTGCACTCCCTGTCCAGGTTGCCCCTGTCACCATGCCCCTACCCTGACCATACTTCTGACAGACCCAAGCCTTGAGCTTAAATCCTGGATTAGGGACCTAGTGGCAAGCCTGTTGTTGTTGTTTAGTCGTTTAGTCGTGTCCGACTCTTCGTGACCCCATGGACCATAGCACGCCAGGCACTCCTGTCTTCCACTGCCTCCCGCAGTTTGGTCAAACTCATGTTCGTAGCTTCGAGAACACTGTCCAACCATCTCGTCCTCTGTCGTCCCCTTCTCCTTGTGCCCTCAATCTTTCCCAACATCAGGGTCTTTTCCAAGGATTCTTCTCTTCTCATGAGGTGGCCAAAGTATTGGAGCCTCAGCTTCACGATCTGTCCTTCCACTGAGCACTCGGGGCTGATTTCCTTCAGAATAGATAGGTTTGATCTTCTTGCAGTCCATGTAGCCTTCCTTTATTTCCATAATAGTACTGAATTGAATTATTTCCCCCTACCACAGAAATGCTCCAAAATTCTCCATGCAGTGCAGTGACAGCTGTGAAGCCCTCTCTAGTTACACCATTAATTTTATCCTTGTTTACCAGCATTAATTTTAATATCCTTCTTGGGCACTAGCGCTCTGTGACAGCAGTTGGAGCAAAGTCCTGCTTCATTTGCCTTCTGCAGGGCGGTTGGGTAATTATTTTGTTTGCTGTCCCCTGGCACTGAGGCACACACATGTCTAGGCTTTGGCTGGTCATGTGTTTTGCTTGGGCCAAGCAGAGTACAAGTTCTGCCATGGCTGTGGCTGCAGTAATAAAGCAACCATCTCACCCAAGAATGAGAAACTCCCCGTGATTTATTTGCTTGCTGACAGGACATAGTTCTTTATCCAGTTTGAACAACTTAACAGTAGATGATACCAAGTAATCTATTCTGATAACAGAAGGCAAACTGTTCTGGGTCGGGGGGGGGGAGGGAGACAATGGGATCTGTTTTACCGGATCTGTGAAATATCATACTGTCCCTATTTAATAGGAGGGTTCACATTTTCTGCTACCTGTCTCTGGTAAAACACTGTCCTATTTTATTCCTCTTATTGCATTTTTTTTTAAAGGAAATGTTGGGGATGCATTTTTCAAAGATCTATGTGTAACACACGGGCACCAGAGTTCAAACTGTGCGGGTCACATGTTTCTGTGACAATCCAAATTTAAAAAAAGGTGGAGCTTCTTATTCCTGCCTAGCCAGGGTGATGCCACAATGCCACACAACAAATCAGATTTAGCTACCTGACAATGTTACAAAGCAGTGAAAGCGGTGCTTTCTGTCGTCACTCTCTGTGGGTGAACACTTTTGCTCTTGTTCACAGTCCCCCCTCTCCAAGAAATCACCCCAAAAGAAAGGGAATTTTTCTGCAGCTGGTGAAAGCTTTCACAAGTGCTCTTCTGATTTTGGCTTAGCCAAAGTCTCTGTCCTTTCTCCTGAGTCTCTAGAATTTAAATATCTGTTGGAGGAGACAGATGCATCTCGATCCACATGTACATAAGCACAAAATGCCAGCGCCCCGACTCCCACTCATCCTCCCATCATTGCCTCTCTGGAAAGTAAATGTCTGCATTGCAGGTATTCTGCAACAGGATTCCATTGTTCGCCATCCTATTTGACATTCTTAAGGGTGTGTGTGTACAGTTTCAAAGAAAAGTCTAGCGGTGATTTTACTTACCCCCTGATTCAGCAGCCAATACACAATAGGCTTTTGCACTGAATATAATGCAGTCCTGGGCCAAAGTATAGAATCCAGTTTGGGATTTTTGTGGAGGGTTCCCCCCCCCTCCCCAGGGACAGGGTGGGAAAAGCACCCAAAGACTTGGTGATCTTCAGGGGGTGGGAGCATCTCTCTCTTTCTTTTACCAAGAATGCCCTTGGGAACGACACTAATTCATGGCATATAGCGTCATTCTCATTGGGCTCGTCTCAATAGTGAATGCTTCCTAGAGTTCCCTGGGAAGAGGAATTGAAGGTTAAGCCACTCTGAGAATGATAGCTCTGTGAGGGGATTAGGGGGGTCTCCTAAGAACTCTCAGCACCTGTAAACAAACTATAGTTCCCAGGATTCTTGAGGGAAGCCATGACTGTTTAAAGTGGTATGAAGCTGCTTTAAATGCATTGTGCAGTTAGTGCCTGGAGCCCCTCCAACATAGCAGTCTGTTTGTGCAAGGCAACAGCCCGATGCCTTCAGGACAGGGGGAAGCAACCCTAGGTAGGTCACTCTAGGTGTTGTTGGACTACAAGCAACACCAGTTCTCCTATTTGCCATGGCTGGAGCTGATGGAAACTGGAGATCAACAAACAGGAGTAGGTAGGGAGAATTCCAGCCAGGGTCCCAGGAAAAGGAAGGTAACCCACCTTCTCAGAGGAACAAGCTAAGTGCATATTTTTGCTGCTGCTGCTCGATGGTTTTATTGTTTTGAGATTTGGGGGAGTGTTTTGTTTAATGCATTATACTGTCAGCATACTACCTTTCTTAAAGCGTTGTTTGGCTTTAATTTGTATGCGTTCTCTGCCCTGGGGACTTTGGGTTACAAAAGTTCCGAATACATCTTCGTTCCTCTTGTTCAAGGTCATTTGCAGGTTGTGAAAGTGATGACCTCCTGCTTGTCCCCAGTATCTGGTGTTCTGGGTGTTCCATCATTTAGTGGCCCTGTGTTGTGGTTGTGCAATTGATTTCCCATGTACTTCAGTTGGATGTATGCAACAGTACATTGCTGCAACACTGCCACAATATATCAAGGATTTGCCGGTTATTGGACCCAACCTACCACTTTAACCTATGGTCCTTTGTTGGTCATCAACTAAAAATAGATATTGTGCTTCTCTGAGTCATTATAATAGGGTTAAGATCCCACTGGTTACAGTATTTTAAGTCAGTTGATTTTCCACAGATACCAGAGAGGGAATCTATTTAAACCTTGTGTTCCTTGTGCTGAACGTCAGACAGAGGTACACCTGATATTTGTTTCTTTGCGTCAGAAACACCCCTTTTGCTTGAGAAACAGCAGAGGTGGGAGAGGCAGAAACCGATAGCACAAAGGACTGGGACGAGTTTCTCATTGCAAAAAATAGTGTGATGAATATAAATTACGTTCCTGTGTGTGAATTGTGTTCAAGTATTCAAGTATTTCCTAATCTCCTTACATTTTCAAAACATTGCTTACATTCTTGGGCAGAAAGTAGTTTAAATAAGGCTTTGCATAGCTGTGGTTGAAACAGGCGGGTTCCTTCTTTGGATCATGTTATATTGTCAGGTGGCAGTGAGTTTGAGAAAGATATCCCAGGGCTGTCAATCATTAAAGCATTTTAATTGATTAATCATCTGTGTTTGGATTAATTTGTGTCCCTACAAGGCTGTTTGGGTCCATGGAGTTTTCTTGGCAGGGATACTGGAGTGGCTTGCCGGTTTCTGCTCCAGGTAGATCACGTTTAGTCAAAACTCTCCACTATGACCTGTCCGTCTTGGGTGGCCCTGCACACCATAGCTCATAGCTTCTCTGAATTATTCAAGCCCCTTTGCCACAACCAAGCAGTGATCCATGAAGGAGGAGACTCTTGGGAGTCCCATGGACTGGAAGAAAATCAAACCTATCCATTCTGAAGGAAACCAGCCCTGAGTGCTCACTGGAAGGACAGATCCTGAAGCTGAGGCTCCAATACTTTGGCCACCTCATGAGAAGAGAAGACTCCCTGGAAAAGACCCTGATGTTGGGAAAGATTGAGGGCACAAGGAGAAGGGGACGACAGAGGATGAGATGGTTTGACAGTGTTCTCGAAGCCACCAACATGAGTCTGACCAAACTGCGGGAGGCAGTGGAAGAAAGGAGTGCCAGGCATGCTATGGTCCATGGAGTCACAAAGAGTCAGACACGACTAAACAACAACAACAACAACAACAACAACAACAACAACAATGCAGGTTAACTTCATGTAGACCCCATTACACACCGTGGGACTTACCAAGAAAGACGCACAGTGTAGGATAACAGAACATTGCCAGCAGCTGCATGGGAACAGAATAGTGAGTTTCTGCAGCTAGTTAGAAGTATTCAAGCAAATGATCATCACAGGGGAGCTGATACTGCTTAAAGAGCAGCAATGCTGAGTCCTTGATGGCTCCCCCATGCTGAACTTCTGTGCTTGTAATTAAACAAATATTACAAGTCTCCTGTGCTATTTCTCCTAAAAAGGGAACCAATCTTTTTAAAGGCTGCCAAGCGCCTGGTGCTTGGGGAAGCAGAGGATAAAACAATATCATTGATATGAATGAATGTATCCTAGATCTAGTCCTCAACATTTTGGGCTGTCACTCTCTAGCGTGACTAAGAAACAGAATACAGGATGAGGCTATGCAGATAACAGTAGGTTTCATTCTTAACAGCTGGAATGAATGGCTGCCATTCATTGCTATGGAGAAAGTAAAATGCTGTATTTGGAATACCGTGCAATGGAGCCAAAGCTTGCCATGACAACAGAATTCCTGCAACAGCCTTGCCCCTGCCAGGCACCTACAGCCTTCCCATCATAGGTGACGGGCATTTCACAAGTTTCCTTATAAATCTCAGGCATCATCTCCCTTAATTACAGCTCAGTGATGGCACAGGTTATTAGTTCTGGGTGATAACGCCATTAATTCCCCACATTACAGCTTTATTGCAGTAGAATTTAGCTCAGCACCACTCCATTAGCTGCCAACTGGTGCCCTGATCCTAAACATTAGTGTCACTGTTTCTGCCAGCATTAAAGCTTCATTGTTGGACGTTGCAAAACCACCGCTATTGTCACATGCGCCATGAAAACATTGTAAAATATTTGATCTATCGAGACAAGCTGGACTATAAAATAAGAAATAATGATCCCTTTAAATGATAGCTTACTCTGAATTCCCCCAGATGAAACACAGTGCCACAAACCTGAAAGAGTACAAGAAAATTCACTTCGAAAAAGCAATAGAGGGAGTTGTTGAAGTTTGGGTTTTAAACATCGGGGCAGAGATCTGCCTGTTTTGCACATAACTTGCTGGCTGTGAAAACAAAGAAACAAATGCTGATGAACACTCCTCTTTCCTCATTCCATCCAGCTGCCCCAAACCTGAGAGGGTTGGATTAGTTGGATATGAAATTCCTTTGGTTTGCTTCTCAACCTGCTTTAGGACTGCACTGTAAAAACACAAAACACTTTTTAAAAATCTGTTTAAAAAAGCAACAATGGCAGAGATCACATATAAAAATCACCTTTACAGATACTTCTTAGAAGGCAAAACACATTTACTGGAAGATGCAGAAATCCAGGGATTGGGGTGGGGGGTGGGACTCAGGCAATCATTAGCAATAACAACACTTAGTATGTATGTGGCACTTTAGAATGTTTAAAGGTACTTTAGAACAATCCTGTAAGATAAATTGCTATTATTATTATTATTATTATTATTATTATTATTATTATTACTACCCCCATCTAGCAAAGAGTTCCTTCCTTAAGTGTGCTTTAGTGAGTTCATAGAGGTAAGATTTGAACTTGGGACATCCTGGATTGGGACAACTCTGCATCCTGGATTTAAGCTTTTCTTTTTTGGTTACTGTGATCCTCTGATACCTGAAAAACTGGTACAGTCGTACCTCGGGTTAAGAACTTAATTCATTCTGGAGGTTCGTTCTTAACCTGAAACTGTTCTTAACCTGAAGCACCACTTTAGCTAATGGGGGCTCCTGCCGCGCCGCCAGAGCACAGTTTCTGTTCTCATCCTGGGGCAAAGTTCTTAACCCGACAGGGCCGTCTTAAGCAGGTTGGGTGCCCTGGCGCCGTGGCGCACAGATCGCTCCGGCACCCTCGCCCCGCCCCGTTTCTTCCCGCAGCTTTTGGGCGGGCGCAGCATGGTTTCCGCGCGGCTCTGGCACCCCGCGCCACTAGAGTCAATGGGCAAGCCGCCCCTGCAACCCGAGGTACTATTTCTGGGTTAGCGGAGTCTGTAACCTGGAGCGTCTGTAACCCGAGGCACCACTGTACATGGTGACTAGGACCTGAATTATTGAGACACACATGTGTTCCTATTGCAGGACAGACATTTTGGCACCCAAGATGAACCACAAAATGGTGTCCCTCCCTGCCAGGGAAGAAGGGGTGAGTGAAGTTCTACACCGGGAATGTGCACTGTGTGTGAGATAGAGAAATAAACTTTACCTGACAGTTAAAGTGGGAATCAAAGGTCTCTGCGGGGGGTGAAGGGTCATGTTCTGAATCAGGCCGAGTGAGTGCAGAGCCCAGGAGACCCCAGAAAGCAGCCCAACCTTGCATTTCCTTCCTGGGGTGGGAAGAGACCAGCAATATCTCCTATTCACTGAAAGGCTACTCTAGGGCTGGCATGGGGGGGGGGACCTCTAGATCCAGCCACCAAGGAGGAGGATGCAGCCGTTGCTGCCACTGCAGCCGTGGGTGATGCATTCCTTGGAGGCGGGACTTGCTGGCCCTGTGGATCCTGCCACCTGAGGCAATTGCCTCACCTTGCCTCATGGATGGGCCAGCCCTGTTTTCAGCTCTCTCCCACACCCACACCTTCAGTCTGGCTCCCAGAGAAGCTTGCTGGCTCCTAAACTTTGCACCCCTGGTTGGAACTGAGTCGCTTATCAGTTGTCACTCTGGAGCTATTGGTACGCAGGGCAACAAGTGTGTGTGTGTGTGTGCGCGCGCGCCAATGCCACTCCCTCCCAGCTTCAGAGCAGGGATTCCCCACAGCATATGAACCAACACCCTGGGGCCGAGGTCCCTTCGCCCTCCCCCAAAAAAATATTTGAGTGGGTTTTCCCCCTTGATGGGCATTGCCATTCAAATGGTTGTGTGGCTTGTGATCAATTATGCAGGGTGGGTCTCCACCCCACCCCATATTTTATTCAAGTTGGCACCCCAGCCCCACAGATTGCAACAGGGGAGGAAAGGGTCAATCTCTCCCTCTCTGCCTGCTGTAATCTCAGGATTGATTGATTCATTTCTTTGAAAGATGTATAACCTGCCCTTCATTGAGCTGATGGGGGTGGGGTGCAACAAAAACAACATGACAACCTTTCCAAAACACTGACAGCAAAAAAATAATAAAATGCTTTTAAAAAGATCCTTCAAAATAATTGTATTAATTATAAAATAATCTCTCTCTCTCTCTCTCTCTCTCTCTCACACACACACACACACACACACAATGCTATTTACATTTCTAAACACCTGCATTTAACACTGTGGTTACCCATTTTCGACCTCTCTGTGCAGGACAAAAATACAGTAGAGGTGTCAGGAGTATGGGCAGAAGTCAGGCTCTGGGGCCTGTAGTGCATTGCAGGACTGGGGCCTGCCTCAGCTTGTGCTGGAGAAGCAAGGAGTGGCCACTCAGGTGAGGCCTCAGCTTGTGCTGGAGAGGCAAGGAGTGGTCACTCAGGTGAGGCCACTTGATACCTCACTGCACCTGGTGGCAAGAGCTGGGAGGGATAAAAACTCAGCTTTTCCCTTCAGCTCTTGGCCACAGCAACGCGATCCCTGCCTTGTTGCATCTGGCCTCCTGTTCCTTGATCCTTCGCCTTGCTCCTCGACCCTTGGACCTTCGCCTTGCCGACGGCTTACTCCTCGACTCCCAGACCTTCGCCTCCGCCTTGCTCCTTGACCCTCGGGCCTTCGCCTCCGTGACACCCTGCTTCCCAACCTTTGGTTCCTTGACCCTGCAACTGCCTGCTGCTGGACTCTCAGCCCTGCACCATCCAGACCCCGTTCCTGCTTCCACACCACCATCTTGCCCCCGGTCCTGACGTCCTCAGGCGGGCCTGCTACCTCCCGCCGACCAGACCGTGACAGTAGGATCCTGAACAGCATTCAGGATGTGATGTGAAACAAGTGTGTGGTGGAGGGGACCACTGCCTCCCCCCCAAATGACACCTTATTCTACACTATAAATCAATTCCATGATCATACACACCACAGCTGTAGCTGCCCTATATGTTTAAAGAGAATTTAAAGCATATGGTTTCCCCCAAAGAATCCCAGGAACTGTAGTTTACCCCCCACCACTCCCAGCATCTTAATACAGTTCTCAGGATTCTTTGGGGAAAGATGTGTGCTTTACATGTACGACATGGATGTGCAAAGCCATTAATTTCAACCCACCCCTCGCTATGCTTGGCCAGCTTCTCCCATGGCTCTAAACGTAAGGGGCTGGTGTGTTAATGAGGCATCATCTATGGGCCATCAGAGGATCATGGGAGAGGAAGAAGAGGGCACTCCCCAAGCCAGCCTGCTCAGTTCTTGTCTCAAGAGTCAATTAATAAGTTCTCATTAAGCCAAAAGAAACATAACGGGCACCGTGACAAGAAACATAACTTACAACTGGAAAGCAAAATAGAAAAAAATTCCTTCAGTAGGACCTTAAAGACCAACTAAGTTTTTATTTTGGTATGAGCTTTCGTGTGCATGCACACTTCTTCAGATACACTAGAAACAGAAGAGAAACTAGAAAGCAGTTTCCACAGGAATTTATTTGTTCCTTCAGGCCAAGGTCATATATCTCCCACGTGGACCATGGCTATCCTTGGACACTCAAGGAATGCTGATTTCACCTAATAGTTTTCTGATCCATCTTCCTGTCCCATTTGGAAGTGACCAACTTAAAAGTTGCTCCCCTCCCCTTGCCTTTCCTGTTGTTGTTTTTCATTTTCTCTCTTTCAGGTCCCTTTGCAGCCTAGTCCTTTTAATCATGTCTATGGGGAAGGAAGTCCTCTGGCTTTCCATACAGCTTGCCTACTGTTATCCTACAGTTTGACCTTATGCTGTTTTATTTAGAAATAAGTCCTAATGCAATCTAGTCCTGATCTTCACTGAATCATAGAATTGGAGAGTTGGAAGGGAGCCAAATGGTCATCTAGTCCAAGCATCCATGACAGATGGCCATCCAACGTCTGCTTTAAAATCCCCAATGAAAGAGAGTCTACCATCTCCTGAGGGAGACCATCCCACTGTCAAACAACCCTTACTGTCAGAAAGTTCTTCCTGATGTTTTGTCAGAATCTCCTTTCTTGTAACTTGAGGCCATTGGTACTGGTCCAACTTCCAGACCCAGAAAAAAACAAGCTTGCCCCATCATCCTTAGGGCTGCCCTTTAGATATTTGAAGATGGCTATGATATCTCCTCTCAGTCTCCTCTTATCCTGGCTAAACATACCCAACTTCCTCAACCATTCCTCACAAGACTTCCCTGTACCTTGTCTTCCCTCTTTGACCTGCCAGCCCATTTTTATCCAAGCCCCCCCCCCAACCTGGCATCAGATATTATGTCAGATGTTGGGCAGGTAGAGATGTCACTTTGCAGAGCCCTGCAGAGCCCTGTGTACAGAGTGGTGGGCAGCAGTTGGCAAATGCTAAGCTTAAAGTAGACCCTCCAAGTGCCCCTATTTTCCAGGAACAGTCCCAGATTTAGAGAAGCCAACCCAGTTTCTGATTTGATCCCGGAATGTCCTGGTTTTCCTTAGGATGTCCCTGTTGTCATTGGAGAAATGTTGGAGGGTATGGAGTTATCTGACCCCCCCCCCCAAGCCACCTGAAGGCAGAGAAGGTTTTTTAAAAAAATGTTTAATGTTTTATTTTGTTTTTATATACATTATATTGGAAGCCAGTCAGATGGGTGGGGTATAAATAGTAAAAGGATTACCATGGAATGGGACGTCCCAATTTTCATTGGAGAAATTTTGGAGGGTATGACGTAGCCCTCTGCATGGCACTGACAAGAGTTTGTTTGCTTGTTTGTTTGTTTTTGTTTGTTGCAATAAATTTTATTTAAATTTGAAAGAAAATATGGAAAGGTTAATATCAAATATCTTTTTTACAAACCAAAAGGAAAGAAAAAGAACCGATTCTTTGTCAGCTTTTTATAGAAAATTATTAAAAACACCCACTCCTTGACAACACCCAACAATTCCACTTTCTATAAACCAATATTTTCTTCAGTCCTCAAACCCAGATACCATAACTTCATTTTCTTTTTCATGCAAAAAGTCTATGAGGATTTTCCAACCTTCAGTAAATTTTGACAATGTTTTTCTCTCTGATTAAACCCACCAACTTTGCCATTTAAGCTAAGTTCAGTAGTTTTAACAAACATTCATTCATTGTAGGCAATGATGAATATTTCCATTTTTGTGCATATAAAAGTCTCACCCCGGTGATAATCCGATCATCAGGGTTTGCATAGCACTAGGCATGGAAGCCCTGGACTTGCATAGAGCCCCATACGGACTGGCCACCAGCTGATATTTGGGACTTGTCTCTGTCTCTGTGGCATCAGGTGATTGAAGGTGTGTGCCTCTCACAGCTGTCAAACATGGCACATGGGGTGTGTGGATCCCCGACTGGAGAAGATCTGACAGTAAGAGCTGTTCGGCAGTGGAATTTGCTACCAAGGAGTGTGGTGGAGTCTCCTTCTTTGGAGGTCTTTAAGCAGAGGCTTGACAGGCATATGTCAAGAATGCTTTGATGGTGTTTCCTGCTCGGTAGGGGGTTGGACTGGATGGCCCTTGTGGTCTCTTCCAACTCTACGATTCTATGATTCTATGATCTAGAACCCCTCAAAATGCAGTCCCAAAATGTGTTCTGTGACCTCCTTCCCAACCAGGAAAAAGGACATAGCTATAACTGCAGAGCAATCAAAAGAGGAAGGAGAGGGAAGCCTCCTGCCAGGTGACGTCAGAAGTGAAATATCAATATTGGCTTCTGTGCTTTGTAAATCTCCCACTAATAAGGCTGCGCTGTCAGAGGCAGATTTTAATAACAGCTATGGAGGAATAATTGGAAGTGTAGCCAGCTGATGTCCGCGACTGGAAATAAATTAAGCTCCCCTCAGTGTCCGCTGCCCACATGCCCAGCAATGAAATCCAGTGTCAGGTACAAAAGAGAAGTAACAGTAGATCACACAAGAAATCTCATTTAATTCACAGTAGGGCTTAGGTACGCTCTAAAGAAAATCCCCAGCAAACTGGGACCACAACTGTGGTATATACAATTATTCCAAAATGTTGGTCTTTGCACCCGGAGCCAGGAGCCCCTCCATAGCTTTAAACAGTCCAGAAGACTGCGGCATGCCCTTCACAACAGAAGCAAACTTGTTTAGACCATGCAAGATGGTTGCAATGTACACAATAGCCTAAGGCAGTCATTTGCAAGTCTGGGAGAGAGCAGCAGCAACAGCAAAAGTAATGAAATAACTCAAGAGTCCTCTGAGCCCCCAACCCCTGCTCAGATAGAGGCTGCCTGCCACTGGTCTTGTCTCCTTCCATTATTCTCGAAGCAAATGAGTCTGCTTTCTCTTGCCGCTGGGTGTGCGACACGGAGGATCATGCAGCCCGCTCTTTATGCAGAGGCAGCAGAAACTCCGGCTCTTAGAGGAGATTGACCAATGCATGAGCCACTGCCTTCGCAGTCTGCAGCTTCTGTGTTGCCATCATAGTGGTGTTGGTGGTAAGATGTCAGGCAGCACAAACCAGGCTCAGCCCTTTCCTTGATGTGCCTGTCGCTCCCAGTATATCGCACAATTGCAGCTTTGCCTATCGTTTTGTGGGGCAAAGGGAAAAATGAATGAGTGCTAAGCCAAGTGTTCGCCAGGTTCCATTTTGCCTTAAATTACAATCGCGTCCTCTTTTCCCCAAGGCTATTTATAAGTGTTCAAAGCCACTTACTTCCCTTCCTCTGCCGCTGCGATGTGCTGATGTTACTAAGGGAAAATTAGAAGTCTGTTAGAAAAAGGGTGCTTCCCTGGCTGGTCGCATGGGAGGGCCTATCCAAATGGGAATCACTTTCAGCTACACTGAATATCTAAAAAGCAAATGTTTGAAAGAATAAAAATTAAGTAATTGTTTTCCAGCCATTGTGCAATGATCCCAGGAGAAACTGCCAAAAGAGGGAAGAGCACTTTTTTTTTCCAATGAGGTTTTCACCCCCCAAAAATCACCCTTCATATTGACTCAACCCGCTAATGAATACAGTAGAGACAAAGGGAGCTGAAGTCAAAAGCAGATGGAAGCAGGTCTGTGTTTTCTGTATGTATTTGTATTTAGGTGGCTATATTTAGATTATACACTCTTTGGGGCGTATTTTTGTGTGTGTGCTTAAATTGCTCCGGCAGTAGTATTTAAATAATAAAACAATAATACTGTAATACAAAATGCTTGAACATAGATCATAAAAGAATTTGCTCCCCTCAAATCTCCTCTGATATTTTTACTGTTGGTTATTCTATTATGGGGTGTCTTCTGAAGATGATAGTATTCCCCTTTGATGTGTATATTACATGCACAATGATATTTGACTCCAGTATATGACTCTGGGTGCACCTGACATGCACTGCTTTTTATATTTGACAATATCTGATAATAAATTAAAATTTATCAACATTTGACAGCTGACATACAATAGAGGTTTGCATTTGACAGCTCATATATACTAGTAATTAGTATTTGCTGATAAATGGTAGCTGATATGCAATTGTGGTAATAGTTCTTTTCATATGCCATAATACTTAGTATTTGAAATTAACAGATTCTTAGATTTTAATTATATTTTCTTTGTTGTAGCCAATCTTTGAACATGCATGCTTCTTTCACTCATATTGAAACTCCCAACAACTCCCCTTCTGTCCATAGCTGCCAAGTTATCCCTTTTTTTAAGGGATTTTCCCTTATGCTGAATAGGCTTCCTTGCGAGAAAAGGGAAAACTTGGCAGCTATGCTTCTGTCCCCTTCAGTATTGTTTGGACACTCTTAATTCAGATTTGAATTCTTGGTTAGAAATGTCACTTTCAAAATCAAAAGGCGCAAATGCTGGTGATTTTTTTGTTCTTTATTTTTTGGTAACGCGTAAATAAGCATTTGCCCCCAGTCCTCCTCATCTGTGCAACTACCTCTGTTGGTTTGCGCAAAAGCTAGCAGAGGGAGAGCATTTGAAGCCGGGCCTGAGGAAATGGGCCAAGGATATGATGCCAATATCGTTCAGTCCAGCAGTGGTGCTCAAATTGATTTCCTTGCTGTGTAGCTGTTTCAACCTATTTTCTTTGTCGCTGATTAAACCGCTTTCTACAGGAAGCTGAATGCCCCAATACCTTCATAATAACTAGAGAGCAGGAAGGGATTAGTTCTCCCTCCTGCAATTTCTCTGCTATCCATTTTGGAAGGCTTTATTTAGGCCAGGCGTAAATCTTAAGGGATTTACGATTGCAGGGGGCAGAAATGCCAACTGCTGCGGTCTGCTGTTGTAATCTTAACCACTTTATATATATAAAAATTAGCTGATAAAATTGTGGGAGACTTCCAACCTTTTGCTTAGGCATGTCTTATCAATCATTTCCTTTTAGTGATTAGCTCTGCTTGCTACGGCCACCAAGGCCCTGGCCCCAATATCCCAATAAGTATTTGGAAGATGTGATTTCACAGGGTAACTTATTTGGCTATGGATTTGTGGGGGGGGGGCAACTGGGAAAGATGCAGGAGAAAGCAAAAGCACAGTTTTAACTAGGACTGAAACAAAGTATCACTAAAGCCAATGTTTTAGAACAAAAGCAGAGTATCGGATACAAAATGTCACCTGGGGAACATAGCTGCCAAGTCTCCCGTATTCCCTGGGAAGCGCCCGTTTTTCCGGCTGTCCGAAGCCGAAAAAACAGATTTTTTTGTTTCCCCCCGGTTTATTCTGGCGCGGCGGCCATTTTGGAACTGGGCAGAGCATGCTCAGAAGCGACTTTTGATGCTGCTCTGCCCAGTTCCAAAATGGCTGCAGTGCGACTTCTGGTGCGGTGGCCATTTTGGAACTGGGCACAGCAGCATCAAAAGTCACTTCTGAGCATGCTCCGCCCAGTTCCAAAATGGCAGCAGTGCTACTTCCGGTATGCTACTTCCGGTCCGGTCCCTTATTTTTCAGAGAGAAACTTGGCAGGTATGCTGGGGAATGACCGCTCCCCACATCAAATAGGGGGCAACTTTGGCGTGGTCGCGCACAGCCCCCTGGACCCAGTGTGGCTCCCGGTAGTTCAGGCTGGCTTCATCCTCCCCAGGCTGGATACCTGGGGTCTCCGCCTACCTCAGTCATCCGCCCAATCCCACCTGGGGGAGGCGTTGCCAGGGGATTGGCCAGGTAAGGGGAGGGACCACCCAGCCCACACAACTGAAGCTGAAGCTTACCTGGGAAGCGGCAGTCTGCTCCAGAGCTTCTCCCACCCTACCCTCCCTCAGTTAGGTCTTCTGTTGCAGGTTAACCTCTTTTCCACGGGTATGCAGGCACTGCTACATCAGGGCCGCGGTTGAAGGGCTGGAAAGGAATTTTCCTGCATTGGCAGGTTTCGCCTTTCCCATAGCAATACGTCACAGCTTTGGCGGTTACAGGTCTTGGGCGGAATCATTTAGTCTATCTTCCTAAATTGGGGGGGGGGGGCGTGAAGCGGTGACCCATGCCAATGCCTCCCCCAAGACCCCTTTAATGGGGATCCCTGTTATCACCTCCGCAAAGGGGGCGTGGGTCACCGCTTCACGCCCCCTTTGCGGAGGTCATACCATGGTTCCCCATTAAAGGGGTCTTGGGGGAGGCATTGGCCATACGCCAAGAGGTTGTTATTGCTCTCCCCTCCAACGGTGGCGAAATGCGGGGCAGGCTGTCTGCTTGAACATATGTTCTCCAGAACAAGCCCAATCCCCACACATTCTGGATAACCCTGAAGTCACCCAGATCCCTGGCTGGTGACTGGGAAGGATAAACGCCCAATGCCTGAGCCCAAGGTCTCCCTACACCTGAACCTTAATAAAGTTGTGGCCAATTTTAATCCCATAGCACGTTGTCTTTAGTCACTATTCCGCTCGGGAGTCGCCTGGGGCTGGGGGGACTCCACCTGTCCACACAAAAACACCACCCCAAAATGTGCCTTTCAATCTGCTGCTTCCTTGCCTGTCTGCAAACTTTGTAAGTACAGAAGAAGCAAGTTTCAGCACAGTGGGTGGAAAAAGGGAGAGCTGTCCGTCTGCCCAAGCCAGCCTTTGCCCAAATGGCATCTTAAAGTTGCTGTGGACTCCAACTCCCATTTGAACCAAACAGATGTTTGGTAAATTCAAAACATTTGGAGGATACCAAGGAGGCCAATGCTTGCCCAAGCAAAGCTGGAAAGAGCTCCAGTTCAAGGGGCAAGCTTTGTGCATATGCAGAGTTTCTCCCTTTAAATCAGCAATGAAAGTAGGGTCCAGGTTTGCAGCCCATGAACAAACAGTTGGTGGTTTGGGCTTGTGAATAAAACTATCCCACTTAGATTATACTGAAGATTCACTTACACTGGACTTACCATTAATTTCCCCCTTGAGTCTGGAAGGTTGCTTTGATTATCAAACGTTTGATGATCTGACCAACTAAGCTTGCAGATTGATTTTGGAACACAATCCACTGGGACAATCTCCTATGTAACCGCCATTGAAACAAAAAGTAGTAGCCTCTCTCTGCGAGCCCCTCACCAAACCATGTGTACATGGGTGGAACAAGGAGCACACAGAGCAAAGCTGTTACCATCACGCAGCTCACAACCTGTAAGAAGTTGTATTTGTGTCCAGGCTTCAGATGAAAAATAGGGAAACTGTTTTCAATTTGCATAATTTATATACGTGTTCAACAGTAACAAAAAAAAATCATGCCTTGTCAAATATGCACAGTTTGACAAGAAAATAATAACTCACCATGATACAGTTCAGCCTTACAAAATAAAAACTGAGGAAAAGGAGGAGGAGATTATTGCTGGGCCAGTCAATCATATGATAATTCTTTGGTGTGAGCTTGATCCTGTATTCCGGATTCTCCCAGCAAAGACAATAAGGGTTGAAGTGAAATCTGCTTCTAAATCATTCCAGTGTTGGAGGAGGCATGAGTTTTGCTACGCGTGTCTGTGTGTGGGATTTTAATAATAATAATAAAAGGGAAGCAATGATGCTCAAATGCCCATGTTATGAATGGTGCTCCTCAGAACCATTTCTCTTCATGCTGCAACATCTGTCACCTCATCTTTATGTCAGGCAAATGTAATGCAAAACGCATCTCAAAATGAATATCACAAGTAGCTGAGATATTCCATTTTTAATTGCTTTTGGAGAGAAGAGGGCTTACGCAAGGTATTTGTGCAAGATCGGCGCTTCATTTGCGCTGAGCCTCACTACGATTTAGCAGCGGGGGCTCTTTCAAAGCCCTGGAACTTAATCTCTCATCCTGCATATTTTACTAGGACTCATTTTCTCTGCACCTGTAGGCTTGTTTGCATAATAGATTTATATCCTATTTCTGCTGCAGGGGGCTGAGTGAGGCACACCCAAGAGCAGACTTGCCCACTGGCCCATGTCAAGCTGCACAGCAGCAAAGACTGTCTGTAATGATGAGGGATCTGTGGCCTGCTTTCCTGGGTAACATAGGTGCCGGGTTCCGTCCAACTTTAGGGAGCCATTGCGCACGTGTGACATCATATGCATGACACACCAAGTGTGACATCAATTGATATATTAATACAAATAGATAGCAGGGACATATGAGAATCATCCTCTGGAAAATAAAGCTGGAGCTGGCAGTCCTTTGGCAGGATCAATGGGAAGCATGGGCTGGATCTGGCGCCTTCCTCAGCTGCTGGCCAGCGACTTCAAATATTGAATATATCAGGCATGTCAAACCTGTGGCCCTCCAGATGTTTTGGCCTACAACTCCCATGATCCCTAGCTAGCAGGACCAGTGGTTGGGGAAGATGGGAATTGTGGTCCAAAACATCTGGAGGGCTGCAGGTTTGACATGCCTGGTCTATATGTACTGGATAGGGAAGGGGCAGAAATTCAATTCAGCTCATAATTTAAAAGCTGGATGTCTCCAGTGTGTGGTTTCCAGACCCATAGGAGAACCAAAACACAGGCATCTTTCAAAATTGTCACTCACCTGAATCTGCAATCACACAGGTGTTACAAAAATGCATAGATTTGGAGGGAATGTAAATAAAAGGGATAAACTAGTAAAAAAAATAGCATACAAAAATGCACCATGTTGGGGGAAATTGCTGGCATGAATGTGTACGTCACTTAAAACTGCACACAAATTGCTGCAGAAATGTGGAGAGCAGAATTTCAGATTAGAAAAATGAGAAACTGAGAGAACCAAACTTTGACAGGTCCTTCTATCCCTAGTTTTGAGTTCCTCTGCTTTAGAGAAGTATCTCTGTTCAAGAAAGCCATAATATGTCTAAATATATCATTACTAGCAGCCACTACCATTGGATTCAGTTCTTTAGACTGACCACCAAGTTTAACTTTTGTCCTGATGGCAATGTTTGTTCTAATTGATCTTATTCTTGTGATATTACAAACAAACAGCACTTTGAGAGGTTGCCTATACCTGAAAAAAACAATACGCAGTATTTTGGAAATATATTCACATCACATCCATGTTTTGCTAGATTCCATTCCGTACAAACGGATGACCACTTGCACAGCATCAGGGCAGTGCATTTGTTTCATAAGGAATGAAAAACGAAAACAAATGGGTCTCAGTCATTTAATTTGTTACTTGTAAAGAAACAAATGCCAGAGTGACAAATGAATTTGAAATGTTATGAATTTATTATGTGAAGTGTTCTTTGAGCAGCCAGAATAGGTAAGGTCTGGAGAGGAAGGGGGGGTGGGACACAGGTGGCGCTGTGGTCTAAACCACAGAGCCTAGGGCTTGCTGATCAGAAGGTCGGCAGTTCGAATCCCCGCAATGGGGTGAGCTCCCTCCCGTTGTTCGGTCCCTGCTCCTGTCAATTTAGCAGTTCGAAAGCACGTCAAAGCGCAAGTAGAGAAATAGGTACTGCTCCGGCAGGAAGGTAAACAGCGTTTTCGTGTGCTGCTCTGGTTCGCCAGAAGTGGCTTAGTCAAGCTGGCCACATGACCCGGAAGCTGTCTGCAGACAAATGCCGGCTCCCTTGGCCTATAGAGCGAGATGAGTGCCCAACCCCAGAGTTGTCCGTGACTGGACCTAACTGTCATGGGTACCTTTACCTTTTTACCTTTAGAGAGGAAGGGGATGGGGAGGGAGGAAAAAAGTGAGTAATCTTGGTCCTGCCTAAACACCCATCTCTGCTCACAAGGAGAAAAATAAATAAATAAATAACCTCCAAAGGGGTTTTTAAGGGCTCCAGGGGCCAGCAGGAAAGCCCAGCAATCGTCTTGAGCAGAACCAGCCCATCCATGAGGCAGACTGAAGTATCGACCTTGTGGTGGGGGTGGGGTGGACAGAGGTGGCACCTTCCTGTTTCACGTCAGGTGGTAAAATGGGATGGTCCACCTCTGTTCCTGAGTCTTGGGAGAAGAAAGCCATGGATGCAGGCATTTTAGAAACCGGCTGCCCAGTCTCTGAACATTCCCTTCCTGGGCAAGTTGGCTGAGAGAATGGTGGCCAGCAAGGTGCAGGTGTGCCTTGAAGAAGCAGGTTCTCTAGAGCCATTCCAGCCTGGTTTCAAGCCCAGTTTGAGCACCTTAGTTGCCATGGTTGGTCAACTCTATCAGGCAAAAGATGGAGGGAGTGGGACCCTGTAACTTATCCTTGATTTCCTAGGCGCCGAGGGGTCTTCAGCCCCGCATTAAATATTTGAGGGGGCCAGTTCCCCCCAAAGTTAATGGGCATTGCCATTGAAATTGTGTGCATGGACTGCAACATGTGATCTGATTATGCAGGGAAGAGTTTACCTCCCCCCCCCCCAATATTTTATTCAAACCAACTGCCAGTGTCCTTCTGAAACAATCATTGTGGAATGCCTCCCCCCCCCCCCCAGTGAGGTGTGTCTGTCTTCCTCATTATTAACATTCAGGAGGAATTCAAGAATATTCCTGTTTACCCTGGTACCCTGGTACCCTATGGCTAAAAGATACTGTGCCTAGCAACCTTGAACTTATTAGAACTTATTACCTACCTACCTACCTACCTACATACATACATACATACACAGACATACTATTTCTTTGGTGTTTTATTGTTTGCCAACCTGGGCTCCTTTGAAAGGAAGGGTGAGATAGAAATTTAATGAATGAATGAGTGAATGTCAGGGACTGGGAGGGCTCCAAGGAGTGGGTGGAAGCATTAGTGATGCCAGAGGCAGATCCAGGAGTAGCAGTTTATGGGCTTTCATGCCTCCCACAAGGTAGGATGCGCCAGGAGCAGAGAATGTACTAAGCTTGAATCCTAGAACAATAGGCAAGTAGGATCCTAGAATGCAACAATCTGATTGGCCTGCAGGAGCAGCCCAATCAGACCCCAGGAGGAAGTTAATCAGGCTATTAGGCTAGTAGGATACTTTGTTGTTGTTTAGTCGTTTAGTCGTGACCCCATGGACCGAGTCTTTGTGACCCCATGGACCAGAGCACACCAGGCACTCCTGTCTTCCACTACCTCCCGCAATTTGGTCAAACTCATGTTAGTAGCTTCAAGAACACTGTCCAACCATCTCGTCCTCTGTCATCCCCTTCTCCTTGTGCCCTCAATCTTTCCCAGGCATCCCCAAATTCGGCCCTCCAGATGTTTTGGACTACAATTCCCATCATCCCTGACCACTAGTCCTGTTAGCTAGGGATCATGGGAGCTGTAGGCCAGAACATCTGGAGGGCCGTAGTTTGGGAATGCCTGATCTTTCCCAGCATCAAAAGAAGGGAAAATGTAAGTATGCCATGAGCCAGAATCCAGTGGGTTAATGGGCAGTGTTAATTTTTATAGAGATAGGAAAATAAAGTGAATTAGCTGTGGAGAAAAAAATTCTACAAGTTGTTTATGGACTGCATTAGTGCATTCTCTAGTTTTACTTGTTATATATGACATTTCTTCTGTCTGTTGCTGTCCTTTGTGCTGAAGACTGCTTGTTCTGTGTGGAATTCTCATTGCCAGAGAAGAGAAGGTTAAGGGGTGATATGATAGCCATGTTCAAATATATAAAAGGATGCCATATAGAGGAGGGAGAAAGGTTGTTTTCTGCTGCTCCAGAGAAGCGGACACGGAGCAATGGATTCAAACTTCAAGAAAGAAGATTCCACCTAAACATTAGGAAGAACTTCCTGACAGTAAGAGCTGTTCGGCAGTGGAATTTGCTACCAAGGAGTGTGGTGGAGTCTCCTTCTTTGGAGGTCTTTAAGCAGAGGCTTGACAGCCATATGTCAAGAATGCTTTGATGGTGTTTCCTGCTTGGCAGGGGGTTGGACTGGATGGCCCTTGTGGTCCTTCCAACTCTATGATTCTATGATTCTATGATTCTATGAATTTGTAAGATCGCCTGACCTTTTTATGTAGTATGTCTGTTTCCTGCCTGCAATTCAGCTGAGCACTAGCAGTTCCACCATTGCATTGGCTTGGGAAGGTGTTATGTACTAAGCTTGGATCCTAGAACAATAGGCAGGTAGGATCCTAGAATGCAACAACCTGATTGGCCGGCAGCAGCAGCCCAATCAGACCCCAGGAGGGAAACATAATCAACCACTGAGACGGTACTCATTGTGTAAATAATGTATATAAAGCCTGAGGTTTGGTGGGGGGAATTCAATCACTGTTCCTATGAGATGAAATAAAGAGCATGAAATTACTACTCGACTCTGAGTATATTTCAGGGGGAAACGGTGCCCGAAGGGAGATGGGGTAGCAGCGCTGCCACGGCTGTCTCCCAGGACTAGGAGGGGTTTGAAGAGGCAAGCGCAGCAAGAATTTCAGCGTAGGAGGAGTTGCAGGATGCTTCTGCTTGCACCGTCAGACTATGGTATTTAAGTTTGTGTGATGACAGCCCACCTTGGAGCACAAGTTCAGAGAGGGGCACCAGCTTCCTAACCACCAGAAGCACTTTGTGTCCATCTTAGGAGCTGCTGTAAGTTCACGATTTGTCAATAAAGAATAAAATTGCCACCCGTCTGTCCTCCTTGGGCTGAAAACCAAGAATTCGTCTAACTAAGATGAAGGGAAACTTCCTAATCCAGAAACAAAGGTTCTCTTGCCCTATGTTCCTTGAATTATTATTACTTCAAAAACAGTGACATTTTTATTGCAAAAAAGGAAGAGGCGTCCTCATATGCCTTGGGTGTTCAGTGCGAATGGCCACATTTACATGGAGCACCCGAGATATTTTGGAGGAAGTCTTTTTTTATTGTTGCAAAAATGTCAGTTGGATTGAATGGCGATGAGGACTAGCAAGACCAAGAACCAAAAGTCCATTGGAGGAGGCAACTGTGGTACCAAGAAAAATAGCAGCAATTGGGGCATCCAAGGGTATCCAAAAGCATTCAAGACAAAAGTAAACATTTGCAAGGCGAGTATGTTCTGGGTAGTTTGTTGGGCTGCGTCAAACATGCTAATTTGTAGGGGAATAGTGTAATTAGAGACGATGTGGTGCCCTGTGATTTGTTAATGCTCAGGGATATTCCTCATGTGAAGCTCAAAAGTCGATTACCTTTTTGCATCTTCCTCAGAGAGTCCCTTCTCCTATGCAAAGTTAAGGCTGGCAGAATAAGTTCCCCTCTTCACACCGTGACCCTTTCAAGACCTACCACAAGTTTATTCTCACTCGTACTGTTACCAAAGCAACTTGGATTTTCTGCAGATGCAGTCCCAGGTCAGGGACAATAACATCTTTTTTGAAACTTCTGCTTCTGTAGTCAAATCTCCAGCCATAGACCTGCTTTAAAGATTGCTGCTCCTTAATGTTATAACCCACAGCAGCCTTGTTGCAGCTAATGTTCATCCTTGGATTATTTTATATTTAATAACTTGTCCCCTTGCTTTTATTCACTTGTCTGATGGTAATCCAAAGTCCCCATGGCAGGGCTTGACTAATCTTCTCATTTTAATCAGCAGAAATCGGCTGTATTCTCAACTGGTTCAAATCTGTCTACCTGTTTTAGGCTGCAAATATTTCAGCAACGCCTGCTTGGGCTGGCTGAAGATCAAGGGCGATGCTTTTCTTTTAGAAGGAATATATTTATGATATGCATTTTAAAAAAGAAAAGAAAAAAGAAACAAATACTTCTGCAAAATCCTGTTGAATAAAATGACTAAGGAAGCCAGTCTCCCATGTCATGCAGAATAATAAGGAAGTCTGTCTCATAAAAATGAACAGTGAGTTAATCCCACATGTATGTGTTAAATCTTCTTCCCTAAACTTGGAAGGATGTTCAACACAGAATTAAAGAGCCCTTTTGGAAAAAAAATTAAAAAATCACATCTGATCCTCTTTCTATGAATTTGCACTGGCACTAGCAAGACGAGGTTTACAGAAGAGGGGATTATGCTTTTGAACTTGGTCTTTGCTATCAACAGAGACACACTGAATCAGAGGACTGGAGGGAAGTGGATTATTATCTTGTCAGACCGTAGGGGGTGTCAGGATTCCCCCCCCCTCCCCATTAAACCACATTCACATTATTCCACAAGGCCTTTCATCCTCCCATTTGAGTGCAACACACAGAGAGAAGGAACACAGCAGGTTCCTTCAATAGATGCCTGCTCTGCCATGAATGATACTTCAGACCCTCAAAGTGTCCCTATTTTCCAGGGACATCCCTGATTTAGAGAAGCCACCCCAGTTTCTGGTTTGATCCAGGAATGTCCCGCTTTTCCTATTTTCATTGGAGAAATGTTGGAGGGTATGGAATTATCTGACCCCCTGAGCCATCTGAAGGCAATCCTGTGTAGGGAAGGTTTTTATTAAAAAAAAAGTTTAATGTTTTATTCTGTTTTTATATATGTTGCAAGGTGCCCAGAGTGGCTGGGGCAACCCAGTAAGGTGTGTGGGGTATAAATAGTAAAATTATCATTATGGAATGGGACGTCCCTGTTTTCCTCGGAGAAACGTTGGAGGGTATGGTACACGCTTGGGTTACTGCAAGCGCCAGGGCCTCGCCCAGGGTCGGCCTCAAAGGTGAGGTCTTGTGCTCCTTTGGTACCCAGAATTGACTGATCACCTTCCAGCATAGCTGCCAAGTACCCCGTTTCCCCCGGGAAACCCCTGTTTTTACTTACCTTTTCCCGGTGGTCCCCCGTATCACTTCGTCTCCCGTTTTTCTCCGTTATTTTCTCCTGCCAGTGGCCATTTTTTTCCTTTCTGATTTGCTCTTCTATGGGCACCAAAAATGGCCGTTGTCGGCTTCAAAAGTCGCATCTATGCATGTCTGGAAGTGCATAGACACGACTTCCGGTGTCGGCGGCAGCCATTTTTGGTGCCCATAGATGGGCAGAGCGACAACGGAAGTTGCGTTGACGCACTTCTGGTCATGTATTGAAGCTACTTTTGAAGCCGGCGGCGGCCATTTTTGGTGCCCATAGAAGGGCAAAGCGACACCGGAAGTTACGTCGACGCAACTTCCGGTGTCACACGGCTGCCAGTCCCGGATTCTGCAGTCCGGGACTTGGAAGGTAAGACTTCCAGACTTCCCCACAGATATAAATCGGGGGAATGCACAGAAAATCAGTCTAGGCCTGAACCCAATTTATAGCTTCTGTGGTAGGAGGAAGGAGCAGGCAAAGTGAAGTGGCTGCTTCAGGCAGCAGAATCCAACTACATGACCCTGGTAAGCGAGGCTTGGGTAGGGGGCACGGGTGGCACCTTCCCGTCTGCCCCTGGCAAGGAGGGAGGAGCCAGACAGCTGACCCGGCATGAACCCCTTCCTCAATTGCTTCAGTGGATTCAAATGCTGTCAAGCTAAACTACCGTACTTTTCCGTGTATAAGTCAAGGGTTTTTTTTCACTTTAAAATAATTTTTAAAAACGGGGGTCGTCTTATACCCAGATAGTGCATAGGGGGGACGGGTGATTGGTTGTAGCCGCTATCAGGAGCTTGTCAGCGGTGATTTGGTGGGTGATTGGTTGCCACTGCGGCAATTGGGTGTGCCATTACCGGCTGCTGTTGGCGAGCGGGCACATGCTTGTTGTCTTCAGCAACTTGAGCGATTGTCAGCGTTTGCCAGTCGGGTCAGTGATTTTCGGCACCCCCCCCCTTAAAAAGCTAATCAACTCTGGGCCATTTCCCCCCACTTTCTTAAATGTAAGTCCCCCAAAATAGGGGTTGTCTTATACATGGGGGCGTGTTACACACAGAAAAATACGGTAACTCCCTGGCCTAGACTTCTAAGGTGATGGTTACTACGCATTATTAAAAGCAAGACACATACCCTGAATAACCTGAGATGAGGGTTAGAAATTGAGGACACCCAACAAAGCTGAGTGGCACTAAATTCAGGACAACCGGGCATGCATTTAATTCCCCACTTTCTCCCCATTAAGGTGTATCACATTCACTGAAGCCAAGAGAGACTCTGTAAGAGTTCTCCATTTTACTTTCTGGGGAGCAGGTAGTTGCCACCTCTTATGCTGAAGAAAGGCACCCAAGATCAAAGCATTAAGTGAGATTCTGCAGTGTTCGGTAGATCAGACAGCCCTACACACTGAGAGCCAGTGTGGTGTAGTGGTTAAGAGCGGTAGACTTGTAATCTGGGGAACCAGGTTCGCGTCTCCGCTCCTCCACATGCAGCTGCTGGGTGACCTTGGGCTAGTCACACTTTTCTGAAGTCTCTCAGCCCCACTCACCTCATAGAGGGTTTGTTGTGGAGGAGGAAGGAAAAGGAGAATGTTAGCCGCTTTGAGACTCCTTCGGGTAGTGATAAAGCGGGATATCAAATCCAAACTCTTCCTCCTCCTCCTCCTCCTCCTCTTCTTCTTCTTCTTCTTCTTCTTCTTCTTCTTCTTCTTCTTCTTCTTTAGCTGCTTTGCAGGTCCATGTGCAACTCTTTAGTGCTGCTTACTTACACTCGGTGATACAGTCAAGAAATGCATCAACCAAAGACCTTTTTGTCTCTTGCTTGTTGGACTGTTTGCTTGCCCAGGGTGGAGAGAGGAAGAAGAATTTCCAAATAGCTCTTCGCCCACAAGATATTTCCCAGGAGTCAGTAGGCTAACGTTGTGAACTGGGAAGGAAAGTCTGGAAAACAGATGGGCTTTATCTGAAAACTCATCAAGAAAGCTCATAAATAAATACTGAGCTGCTTCCAGATCAAGCTGAGGGCGGTTTGCACATCACAAAACAATGGGAGTTTAAATGCTTTTTTTCAGTTTATAAACTGTTCCCGTGATCAGGATATGGCCTGAGCTTCAGGGGAGAGAAGAGAAGGTAAATTGACATGAAATTGGCATTCATATGAACCTTCCCAAGAAAACCTATCTTAACATGGTGGATTTGATCTATATCCATAAAACATATTGTCTGAAACAGTCCTGAGTTATAGGTATTAATATGCAAATAGTGGTTTCTCATTTTAATATCTCAAGGTCATTCTGGGTGCAATCAGCAAAATGCAAAGGAGCTTTCAGCAAGAGAAATGAAGTCTGCACACATGCATGTGCTCTCTTTCTCTCTCCAGGAGGAGCCTTCTATTCAAGGGCCAGTCACAAAGGTTGAGGTAGTGAAGCCCATAACTCAGCAACTCGGCAGTCAAGAGAGAGTTATAGACCCTTTTGAAAACACGGCATGCAGGAAATGTATAGCCCGATGCCACTGGATATGGAATTAATTTCCAGCTCATCATGAAAAATGCAGGGCAGGCACTGCTTACGAGTGCATTTAAAAGCCCCTCGCTTCCAAAAGGAATGCAGCTGAAGAAAGAGGGACTCTTTGGTTAAAATTATGCATGGATGAAAGGTGAACGTTCAGGAAGTGGGTAGGACCATATTCAGGGCAGAAAGGTGCATGGTAAAGGGAAATGTGTTGTGCTTCCCAAAGGCGGAATCAGGTTGACCACAGTGCAAAATAAGCTGGTGAAGTAGATACGACTTAGGTTGGATCCAGCTGGGCTCTCCTTACAGTCATCTGACATTTATTCCAAGCCTAGTCTCAGTTTATCAGGGAACCTGCATGACCATGAGAGCACACAGCTTTGAAATACTGAATGTTACCCAGCAGAATCCTGTGAACCTTTCGCGATCAGGTTTCTGGTGACCATGAATACAGAGTAGGGAAATGAAAATTCTTAGGAGTGTAGTGTAATTCACACATATTCTTCTGAGGTTCACATTTTACATGTGGAAACTCATACCTGAAAAGCCATTCTCTGCAACTACAAGTTGGGGAAAACTCTCTGCCTGTAGATGTTAGAAAGTCTGTGTACAGAGTGTATCCACAGCAGTGACCAGAGGAGGGATGACCGCTGAAAGGAGGGCCAATTTGCATAAAATACTGGGAAGCCCAGGGAATCCCTGACCCAAATAATTGATCACATGATGTAGTGCACATACAGCATTTGAATGGCAATGCCTAAGAATTTGGGAGGGGGCAGGCTCCTCAAATATTTTATTGGGGGGGGCGAAGATCCCTCGGCCCCTAGGAGTTGGCTCCTATGACCGATGGAGGGAGCGCAGAATGAAGAAATACTTGCATCAGCACAATCAGACACCTTCCTATGCCCCAGCTGCAACAAAACATGTCTCTCCCATATTGGTCTCTACAGTTACAGCAGGCGCTTTAACTCTGCAGTTAACTCTGCAGTTAACTCTGCAGTGGCTTCACCCTCGAAGACACCCTCTTCAAGACTGTCTCCCAAGACTGATGGATGCTAACCAGCCAACCTGTGCACAGAGTACTGAGGAAGATGGATCAGTGGTCTGGCTCAGTTTGAGGCAGTTTCTCATGTTCACGGGGCCTCTTGTTGGGCTAGTGTTGTTCGCTCTGCTCAGGACTGCACAGTTCCACAAAGGTGAAAGATGTTGTACCAAACACAGAACATAGCTTCCTGATTTTGCTGGTTGAAGGAATGGTTCTTATTGAAAAACTCGTATATTTTAGATTTGGAAGATCATGATAATATATTTGGCTGGCACGCATATTTGTGGCATGAAAAGGTGAAAGTTCATAAAGGATAAACAAACCAAATAATTAGGAAAAATTGTACAGGGTATGGGATTTATTGGAGACAAAAACACCACTTTGGCTTTCACCAAAGTGGTGAAGAAGAAAAACATGATGGAAAACTGGGTAACCTATAGAAATTTGTTAAGAGCGGAAGGTGGAGAATTAAAATTAAAAGAGTTTAAGGATTTATCAGGAATGTTAACAGCACGGATGCAATATCATCAGTTGAACGAAGTATTTAAAAAGGATATGAGACTGAGGTTTGGGGGACAAATATCTCAACTAGAGAAAGACCGGTTAGATTGTAAAGTTAAAGTGATGTCTAAAATGTGTAAGATGTTATTGGAATTGGAGACAAAAGACAAACAAGTGACATCTTCAGATACATTGGGCAATAAATATTGGTCATAATATAGAAATGGAGGTATGGGAACCATTGTGGAATATGGACATAAAATTTTCAGCATGCTATGGTTTAAGAGAAAACTATATGAAAATGTTATATCTGGAGATGGTACTTTACACCTACTACATTGGCAAAAATGTACAAATTAAAATCGAGAAAGTGTTGGAAATGTAAAGAGAAAGAAGGTACCTTTTTCTATATGTGATGGTCTTGCAATAAGGCTTACTGGGAAATGATTTATTATAAATTGAAAAAGATGATCAAGATAACATTTGTAAAAAAATAAATATCAGAAGCTTTTCTTTTGTGGATAATGGAATCAGAGCTACCTAAGCAATATAGAAACTTATTCATGTATACAACTACAACCGCAAGAATGATAATGGAATATGCAGAAATGGCGGGACTTACTGGAAGAATTAGAAATCAAGACAACAAACTTTTTTTAAGGAAAAGAAATAGAAATGATTTATTGAATATTTACAAACAAACTGCAAATAGATTTAGACATTTGAGGGACTATTGTAAAAACTTGCAGTTTTTAAAACACATAGAATAACACAGGAATAAAAAGAATAAGTCAAGATAATTTAGGATATGCAGGGAAAGATGAAAATAACATCAAGGAACTGCAGAAAAAGGGGGAGGGATGATGAAGCTAAACATGTTAGAATTATTGTTGAATGACTTGTGAAATCCCAATTTTCACTTTTTTAAAATTACAACTTCCTAGCTCTCATGGTCATGAAGATGTGCTTGAAAGTGTGTGGACAATATCTGCTGGAAATCTCAGAAGGCGTGAGGTAGGGGCAAGGAAGGCTGAATACGATTTCCGGTGGCTACAAATGATACTTGGCTAGCACAGCTTCTTGCCTCTCATGTGTAACAAAACTGGAACAGTGCAAATTGGAGAATGAATTATGTAAAATAAGGCAAATTATGCACATTTGCTCAATTTGCATAATTTATATAGGTTGCAGAATTCACTTTCCCCCCATTGCACAGAATTATAATATCTGTACACACAGCCTATACTCCAGTACTTATTTTCAAGTTTCCTCTGTCTTTGCTAAGTGCCCTGACGATGGTCCATTTCCCCTTTTTAATCTATTGTCAGCAGAAAGCACTTTCCCCCATTTAGCTGATGCCGACTCCATCATACATTATCCTCCTATCATCTCCCTGAAAATCTATATTTCCCTAAAACCAACACAGCCAAAAGTATCGTACAGACTGTTCTGTGCTACATTTTGCCTCTTGCTTTGTTTATGGGGAAACTCAAAGATTTATAGGCATGGTGATGAATTATAGAAAAGCATACAAACATGTTTTACAGATCCGTGTGCTGAGTGCCCGAGACCCATAGACATCTGGAGGAATTAGTTGCTGGAAATTAACAGAGTTTGTCTTTTGCTTGATAAGCTCCGGGGGTCGGAATGAATTGTGGGAAGAAGAAGCCATTTGGGGCTGTTTCCTGTTCCTTGCAATGGCTCCTAGGGTAAAAAGGCAGTGATGGTGTAGACATGGACAGAACTTTCCTGTGCACTTTGGCTCCCATTACCAGTTTCAGATTCATTCTTGGTTTTTCAGTTAGATAAATTGATAAAAACTCTATGCTTACAACTGCTGCAAATTTACCGGTAATTGTATTGTTTTATTGCTTGGTAGTTTGCTACCCTGGGCTCCCTTGGGAGGAGATACAAGATAGAAATTTAAACAAACAAATATATTAGAGGACAAGTTTGACTCAATTCTTTGGTTGCTGCCAGCCTTCTTACCCAAATCAACACTCCTAAAGGAAGGAGCACAGCAAGCTGATGGATTCCCTCACCTGACAAGAGGGGACTCTAAAGCAGGCATGGCCAAACTTGGCCCTCCAGATGTTTTGGGGCTACAACTCCCATCATCCCTAGCTAACAGAGGCAGTGGTCAGGGATGGTGGGAATTGTTGTCCCAAAACATCTGGAGGGCCACGTTTGGCCATGCCTGCTCTGAGGAAAGTAGCAGGTGCCACACCCAAATGTTCTGCATTACTCCATTTTCTCCCTTAGGTTTCAGTCACAATATATTAAAATCCTATATAGCATAGGTTAGAATCATAGAATAAAATAATTGTAGAATTAGAAAGGACCCTGAGGGCCATCTAGTCCACCCCCTGCAATGCAGGAATCTCAACTAAAGTGACAGATGGTCATCCAACCTCTGCTTAAAAACCTCCAAGGAAGAATAGTCCACCACCACCACCTGAGGGAGTCTGTTCTGCTGTCGAACGGCTCTTACTGTCAGAAAATTCATCTTGGTGTTTAGTTGGAATTTCTTTTCTTGTAACTTGAGGCCATTGACTCAGGTCCTACCCTACAGGAGGAAAGAAGCTCACTCCATCTTCCACGTGACAGCCCTTTGGATATTTGAAGATTGCTAATATAACCCCTCTCATACCCCAACTCCTTCAATTCTTCCTTAAAAGGCTTGGTTTCCAGACCCTGATAATCTTAGTTGCCCTCCTTTGCTCACATTCCAGCTTGTCAACATCCTACTTAAATTGTGGCATCCAGAACTGGATGCATTATTCCACGTGTTGCCTGACCAAGGCAGAATAGAATGGTACTATTACTTCCCTTGATCTGGACACTACTGTTGTGGCAGGCTAGTATCACATTAGCTTTTTTTGTTGCTGGTGCTGCTGCGTCACACTGTTGACTCATGTTTAGCTTGTAGTCTAAGACCCCCTAGATCCCTTTCACATGTACTACTGGCAAGCCAGATGTCCCCATCTTATATTTGTGCAGCTGCTTCTTCCTGTCTAAAATTAAATCCTTGCTTCCCATAATAATGATCTTTGCTACTTCCCAAACTACTTTTACTGGAGCTGCCCCTGTCTGAGTGAGTTGGAAAGTTTTTGCCTTCAGAAACTGTACATTGTTTGCTTAATCGTTTATTTAAATCACTTACTGGTCACATGACATTTAGAATACACAGTGGCATACAGAATACAATGCATAATAAAAACAATACCAAAGTATTTCAAAAAAACTTCCTGAGTGAGCAATGTATCTTAGCCAACATTAAGAATCTGAAAATTACATTATATTCTGCCTTTCTTCCAATGAGCTCAAAGCAGTATATATGGTTCTCTCCTCTTCACCTCATTTTATCCTCGAAACATCCCTGTTTGCTAAGAAATAGTGGCTGGCCCCAAAACAGCTAATGACCTTTATGGCTGAATTTTGTACCTGGGTATCTCTGCTGTGGTCTGGAATCTAACCATTGCACCACACGGACTCTCGTTCTAAGCAAAAGAATTGCATTATTACTATCAGCATATATCTTCTACCCAAGGACTGTTACCCCCCAAGACCACCCCTCATCCACCTTTAGCTTGACTTTTATGGGGTTGGAAAAGCAGGTGGGTTTGCAGAGAAATTCAGAAGATATTCTGCACAAATACTTGGGGGGGGGAGAGAACAAGTATAAAGCCACAATATATTTTTCAGTTTTTTCCTAAGTATCTGGAGAGAATATATTTTGAACTCTCAGTTAACCCATCTGCTTACCAAATGGGGGACCCTTTGGCTGCAATATGCAGCCTGGAGCATATTGCTTATAATTGCAAGGGGTGAAGAGCTTGCTGCTGTAGTTCTCTTCAAAGCTTGGAGGAAGGGAAGGAGGGGGGAGGGGAGGGGAGGGGAGGGAAGGAGGGGAGGGAGGGGGGAGGGAGGGAGGTGGTGGGGCACAGCCACCAAAGTACTGAATAAAAAAGATTAGTATTATCATCATTGCACTATATTGTGTCCCGTGAACAGCTTGTCATAGAACTGCGCTAGGATGTATGAAACACACTGTGTCAATTAATAGCACAATTAAAACAGAGTGCCATTCACATATCCCAAGTTTTCAATCGACAGCCTCTATTCAGTAGTTTTGTTTCGTTTTAAAATTGCTCTGTCCCAATGGTTTGAAATTAGGTAGATGCAGGATATTCTCCATTTTTTTAAGGTCTTCAGGGTGAAAACGGGGGCGGGGGCGGTTTCCCATGCAAATTTTCCCACTTAGAATGAAAAGATGACATTCTTGCTTGACACCATGACTCTCCTGGCAGCACCTACTGCTTTGAGTCCATTCTTTTCCGGCTGCTTCTTCCTCCTCATTCCCACACAAATAGGAATGGGCAAATCTGTCCATTTCACATTTTTCAATATTAGTACAATTCTCCACATTTCCACATCTATTCGTGATCTTTACAATATTAAAAAGACCCCATGGAAATTCGTTAGCAATTGAGTGCAAATTTCTTTCGATATACACATTTTTGCAAAGCTCCCCCCGCCCAATATAATGCATTTTCCTATGTTCTTGTCACTACTATATATATGCAGTTGTATGTACACTTTACCTCAGTATATGTGTTTTTGTAAACATGACTTGACCGGAGAACTGGATTGCGAAACCTGGAGAAGTGTGAATTTTTAAGGATGACTTGTTTCAGTCCACATAGTGTTTGGGAAGAAAGCACAAGTTAGGTCGATTGACTTTTAAAGGGCAATTGAAGTGAATGCACAAGCAGCTGGAGGCTGGCAAAAGTGCTCAAATATTATCACAGCAAGGAGGCTTACTTACTAGGCAATGCTGAAAATTTAGTGAAAACCTGACCAGGTTCAGGTGTTGTCACAGTGGCCGGAGTGGACTACTTCAGAGTAACGACGCTACGCAGCTCTGCATTTTATTCTTTTATTGGTGCTGCGTATTTACAGTGCTCAAGTCATTGCTATTTACACGGAGCGATGTTGTCAGTCGGTTTCAGAACCTCCTAATGGCTTTTGGCGCGTCTTTCTCCAACACAAAAGCTTTGGCAGACCCATCCTCTTGCCCCTCCTCTTCCTGCGTAATTCTGGAGTTGGAGGGATGGGTCTTCCCCCCTTGCTTGCCCCTTCCTGTCCCACCTGGGACCCTGGCTCCTCTACCTTGCCTGAGCCTCGGACACGACTTCCTGCTTCCCCACTGGAATCGGAACTCTCCCTGCTTTCCCCTTTGCTCGGGGACGGGCTTGAACTCAGGAGGGGAGGGACTTCGCGATATCCCCTGTCCCTCACATCCACCCCCCTCCCAAGCTCTCCTTCACCCCTCCCCAGGCCCCCCCCATGTGTCGGTGACGACTGGAAGCCTAAGAACTCAGTGCTCTCCGAGCCCGTTGGTGTGAATACCTCCCCCCAGTCCTGCGAGCCCCCCCCTTCCGCCTGGGCGGACGGGAATCCCAAAAAGTCCGTGGCGTCAGAGCTGGTGGGGGTAAAAACGTTCTGCCAATCTGCTCCTTCCTCTGACTGGGTGGATCTCGGTGACACCCATACCTCATCCTCTGGTTCCTCAAACTCCGCTTCCCAGCGCCATGGTGAGCTGCTCTCCCGTGCCTCCTCCTCCTCCCCCTCCCTTTCCATGTGCCAGGGCTTGGGTCTGTGGGGAAAGAGGGCGTGAAATTCTTCCACCAAGAATTCCTCCTGTATCTGAGTGGCTGGGACCCATTCATTCTGGGACGGTGGAGCATCCTCCCATGCCATGAGGTACTCCAGTCCCCCCACCCCCCACCTTGAATCCAGGATGGCCGTGGCCTCATTGAGTTGCTCCCTGCCTTCCCTCTCCCCCCCTCCCTCGGGGGTTTGTTCGCCGTCTCGGAGCCTGCTGCTTTCCCTGTACGGCGACAGCAGCGATCTATGAAACACTGGATGCACCCTCATGTCCTCTGGCAGTGCCAGCCTGTATGCCACCGGGTTTACCTGTTGCGTGACCGTGAAGGGGCCCAGCCTTTTGGGTGCCAGCTTTTTGCACCTCCCTCTGGTGGGAAGGCCCTCCGAGGACAACCACACCTTGTCCCCCACCCTGATGACCTCCCCTTGTCGCCTGTGGCGATCTGCCCCCTTTTTGTACGCTTCCTTGGCCCTCTCCAAGTGTTCTCTGAGCTGCTGGTGCACCGTCTCCAGTTCCTCTGCCCAATCCTCAGCCTGTGGGCCCTCCTCCTCCTCCTCCTCCCTCTCCCTCTCTGGGAAAGATCTGAGGTCGCGCCCGTAATTGGCCTTAAAGGGCGACACCCCTGTGGAGACGTGCACTGCATTGTTGTAGGCAAATTCTGCTAGTGGCAAGCGATCCACCCAGTCCGTTTGCCGCTGGCTGACGTAGCATCTCAGGTACTGCTGCAGAATGGCGTTGACCCTCTCCGCTTGTCCGTTGGTCTGCGGGTGTCTAGCCGTCGACAAGCTGACCTCCACCTGCAGGAGGTTCATGAGCCGCCGCCAGAACCTGGAAACAAATTGGCGGCCACGATCCGAAATAACCCTTAAAGGTAATCCATGCAGTCTGAAAATGTGATCAACAAACAGTTTGGCTGTCTCTTCTGCCGAGACTGCCCTGGCACACGGTATAAAGTGACACATTTTGGACATAAGGTCCACCACCACCAACACTGCAGTCTTACCCCTGGACGAAGGCAGATCTGTGATGAAGTCCATGGACACCACTTCCCACGGCCTGTGTGGTGTGGCTAAGGGCTCCAGCAACCCTGGTGGCGCTGCTCTGACCACCTTCGCCCGCTGGCAGGTGGTACAGCCCCTTACATAGTCTCGAACATCTTCCCGCACCCCTGGCCACCAGAAGTGTCTCATGACTAGGTGAGCGGTTTTGTCCCTTCCAAAATGCCCCGCTGTAGGGTTGTCGTGCATCTGCTTGAGGACCGTACGTCGAAGCTGGGTGGTGGGTAGGTACAGCGCACCCTTGTAGAAAAGCAGCCCTCTGCGTTCTGCAAAGTCTTTTGCCTGCTCCCTCCCCCCTCTCAGTTCTCTGAAGATGCGGTTGGCAAATTCATCCGCTGCCGTCAGTGCTGTGAGTTCTGCCTCGCTCACCACAGCTGCTCCGCAGGACCATGCCGACGGGGGGAAAATGTGCCTTGGGGCTGGTGGCGCCTCCTCCTCCATGTACTCTGGCTTGCGGGAGAGGGCATCCGCCCTGACATTCTGCTCCCCCGGGATGTAGTGGATGGAGAAGTTGAAGTTCGAGAAGAACTCTGCCCACCGTATCTGCCGCTGGTTGAGCACCCTGGCAGTTCTCCAGAACTCCAGGTTCTTGTGGTCTGTGCACACCTGGATGGGGTGCTTCGCGCCCACCAGGAAGTGTCGCCAGTGCTGGAACGCAGCGTAGATCGCAAGAAGTTCCCTATCAAACACTGTGTAGTTGCGTTCAGGCTGTGTCAGCTTCCTGGAGAAGAAGGCACAGGGTCTCCACTCCCTGTTGGCGTCCAGTTGCAACAAAATTGCGCCCACAGCTTTTTCAGAAGCATCTGTCTCAATGCGTAGGGGCGCGTCCTGCACCACATGGAACAGGTTTTGGTCTGAGGCGAACACTCTCTTGAGGCTTTCGAACGCTGCTTGCGCCTCTGGTGTCCACTTGAACTTCTGCTTGCCTCTCAGGCAGTCCGTGATGGGAGCCGTAACGCGAGAGAAGTTCTTGATGAACTTCCTGTAGAAGTTAGCGAAGCCTAGTAGGCGTTGGGCATCTTTGCGCGTCCTGGGGCTGTGCCAGTCCAGGATGGCCTGCACCTTGTCCTTGTCCATCGCCAGCCCCTTGTCTGACAGCTTGTAGCCCAGGAAGTCCACCTCTTTGGTGTGAAACTTGCACTTCTCCAGCTTCACATACAGGTGGTTCTCCTTCAGGCGTTGCAACACCTCTCTGACATCTTTCACATGCTGCACTGGGTCATTCGAGTAGATAAGGATGTCATCTAGGAAGACCAAGCATTTCCTGAAGAGGAGGGACCCCAGGACGTGGTGCATGAAGGCCTGGAAGCATGCTGAGCCCCCTTGCAAACCGAAGGGCATCACCAGATATTCAAAAGAGCCCAGAGGCGTGAACATCGTGGTCTTCCATTCATCTCCTTCCCGGATCCTGATCAAGTTGTACGCCCCCCTTAGGTCCAGCTTGGTGAAAATCTTGCCCCTGCGTGCCGCTGTCAGGAGATCATCCACTCTGGGCATGGGAAAAGCCACGGGCTCTGTCACCGAATTCAGCCGTCTAAAGTCCACCACAAGACGGCGCTGTTGCGTGTCTTTCTTGTCCACCCAGAAGACCGGGCTGCCCCCTGCTGCCTTGCTTTCCCTTATGAACCCCCGCTTGAGGTTCTTGTCGATGAAAGCGCGCAGATCCTCCAGCTCCTGGTCTGACATGGCGTACAGCTTGGCTGGGGGTATCGTCGCCCCTGGCACCAGGTTGATCTGGCAGTCAAAAGGCCTGTGCGGGGGTAGGTGGTCGGACTCCGCTTCGCTGAAGACCTCCTGCAGGTCCCAGTACTGCTTGGGTATTGCCTCACCCCCTTTGATATGCATGGTGGCCACCGTGGCTATCGGAGGCCCCTCCCCTGGTTGGTGCTGCATGCAATGTTCCAGACAAAAGTCTGACCCAAACGTGATGCACCTCTGGTGCCAACTGATGGAGGGGTCGTGGCGCGCCAGCCAGCTCATGCCCAAGACGATGGGGGGGGTCTGAGATGGTGGTGACGTTGAACGCCAGTGTCTCTGAGTGCCTTCCCGCCGTCATTCTCATGGGGGGGGTTTGATGTGTGATGGCCCCTCCCAGCAGCTCCCTGCCGTCAATGGTTGCTACGTGCAGAGGAAAATCCAACTGCAAAAGCTGGATTTGGTGCTCTTTCTGCAAAGCTTCTCGAGAAGAAGTTGGCGGACGCCCCACTGTCAATTAAGGCGAGGACCGTCAGGGGATAGCCATTTGGGAGCGTTAGCGTCACTTCTAGAACCACTCCTGCTCTGGGAGGGGTGGGCTGGCTCTGCACCTCTCTGTGCGGGTGGGCGGGCTGGGGCTGTTGTCTGCTGACTGTGCCTGGCTGCTGCCCCTTGTCTCCTGCAGCCAGGCTTTCCCGTTTCCCTGCTGTGGTGCTGCGTCAGTGGGGGAGGGCACCACCGTTCCCGCCTTTCCTTGCCACTCCCTGCGATGTGGGCAGTCTCTGACGAGATGCTGGGGTGAGTTGCAGAGAAAGCAATTCCCGCCCCTTCCCTCCTTGCGTCTTGGCGCCGCTGGGGTTTGAAAAGCCCGCGCGCGCAGCGCGCTATCAATCTGCATGGGCTCCTGGTCCTGGCTGGCTCCAGGCGTGGCCTGAAAGGGTTGTTGAGGGAGTGGCTTCTCCTGCGACCGTGGGAACCAAGCCCGCTTTGCGCGCGTCGCTTGCTTGTCGTTCCACCGGGATTCCTGCCTCACCCCCACCGCCAGAGCTGCTTTGCTCAGCTGATCCATAGTACTGGGCTTTGGACCTCTCGAGAGTTCATCCTTCACCTCCTCGCTCAAACCCAAGTAAAACGCAGCTTGCATGGGAGGCGAATCCAAAACCCACCCCAGTCTGTGCACCAGCATGGTGAATTTCGCCCAATATGCGCGAACTGTCATATTTCCTTGGCGTAAATTATGCAGTTCCTCCTTAGTCTGGTCCAAATGACTATCGGACGAATACATCGTCCTCAAACCTTCTAGAAATTGTTGGACATTTTTCATGCAAGGATTCTTGGTTGCGATTAATGGTCTTAGCCACTCCCTGGCTGCTCCGGTGAGATGTTCCACAATAAACGCTACTCTGTGCTCATCATCGGGGAACTCATTCTGGTGCAGCTCAAGAGCATACACGATCTCAGTCTCAAAGCCCTGAAACTCCTTCGGGTCTCCATTGAACTTGCTTACAAGGGTCCCTGCTCTCCTTCCTGGCAGCACTTGGACTTGGGGAGCCCCTCCCGCCTTGTTTTTCTCTGCATCCAGCTTGTTTTGGAGGTCTACCGCCACCGCCCTTAAATGCTGCTCTTTTTCCTGGAGCTCTCTCACCTGTTCCGCAAGTTGTAGCCGGTCGTCCTGGACCTTCTTAGTCTCCTCTTTAGCTGCCTTCAATTCTCCCTGCGCCTGCAGCGACAGCTGTTGCAGTTCTAGCTGGGCTTGCTCAGCGATCTGCCGCCACTTCTCCGCCTCTGACACGCTCATCCCGGCAACTCCGAAGTAGCCCAAAAATGATTAGGAGGTTGCTGTCACAGTGGCCGGAGTGGACTACTTCAGAGTAACGACGCTACGCAGCTCTGCATTTTATTCTTTTATTGGTGCTGCGTATTTACAGTGCTCAAGTCATTGCTATTTACACGGAGCGATGTTGTCAGTCGGTTTCAGAACCTCCTAATGGCTTTTGGCGCGTCTTTCTCCAACACAAAAGCTTTGGCAGACCCATCCTCTTGCCCCTCCTCTTCCTGCGTAATTCTGGAGTTGGAGGGATGGGTCTTCCCCCCTTGCTTGCCCCTTCCTGTCCCACCTGGGACCCTGGCTCCTCTACCTTGCCTGAGCCTCGGACACGACTTCCTGCTTCCCCACTGGAATCGGAACTCTCCCTGCTTTCCCCTTTGCTCGGGGACGGGCTTGAACTCAGGAGGGGAGGGACTTCGCGATATCCCCTGTCCCTCACAGGTGTACTTCTATCCTGCCACTTATGCTTCAATTCTGGCTTAGTTAACCTGCTATTTCCCACTTTGGACATCACAGGAAACTTTGGTCTAAATAAGCCCCAATAGAAGCATCGAGGCCAGGAAGGGAGGGACACAGCTGATTCTTGGACCAATACACCACTGGCCTGGGATTATTATATCTAACCTGGCCTGTGCAGCTGTTTCAGTTCAGCCCTTGTCTGAATGCATGGGAGCTGTCCACCTAAAGCTGAAAGAAGTAGAGAGACACCTAAAGCTGCCTTCACCATCAAGCCAGATCCCTTGGTACTGCTGCAACCATCATTCTCATTCCAGAGTCTTCACTATTGGCTAAGAAACTTGAAGTAAAAAAGTCAAATGCCATAGAATGCCAACCATTTGCTAATACGCTTAGCCAAAGCAACATCTATTGATCCTGATTGCCTGGAATTGCACTTCAAAAGGCCTAGGTGACATTTCCAAGGAGATACAAGATATTTTCAAGTCAATTAGAGGCATCAGAGGATTTGTGCAAATGGGTCACGTTCACCTTAAAGGAATGCCAGCAGCATAGGAAATGAATTAAGCACCTTTTTATAATGCTGGGAAACAAATCCCTTAATGGCCCAGAACATAAAAAAGGACACCTGGGGTCTCCCAAGGCACACTGGAAGTGTTTCTGAGGAAATCACTACACACTTCTCCTGCAGGGCTGTTTGTGCTTTAAAGGGAACCAGTGCTGAATCAACAGAAATTGATGCACCTTCCCAGCAGATGGGAGCTGTCCGTGGTGCTAAAAATGGGCATTGAAGCACAACTCTGAAGCAGGCAGGGGTGTTTCCCTTCATCCCAGATGTGTGGGGTCTCTATTAACTCAGTCACAATAACGACACTGAGTGTTGGTTAACTAAAGCACAAAGCAAGCCTTGAGCACAACAATGATTTATAGTGGTACCTTGGTTTAAGTACACAATTGGTTCCACAAGTCTGTACTTAACCTGAAGCGAACTTAACCTGAAGCGAACTTTCCCATTGAAAGTAATGGAAAATGGATTAATCCATTCCAGACGGTCTGCGTAGTACTTAACCTGAAGCGTACTTAACCTGAAGCGAATTTTCCCATTGAAAGTAATGGAAAGTGGATTAATCCATTCCAGACGATGAAAAACACCCCCTAAAATAGCAATTTAACATGAATTTTACTGTCTAATGAGACCATTGATCCATAAAATGAAGGCAATAATCAATGTACAGTGGTACCTCAGGTTAAGTACTTAATTGGTTCTGAAAGTCCGTACTTAACCTGAAGCAAATTACCCATTGAAAGTAATGGAAAGTGGATTAATCCATTCCAGACGGGTCCACAGAGTACTTGAACTGAAAGTACTCAAACTGAAGCGTACTTAAACCAAGGTATGACTGTATAAATCAAGGTGATATCATTGGATCACAACACAGTAGGCATTTGGGAGGACTGGGCCCTTTCATTGATCTCTCAACAGAGTTTACCCCACTTTGGAGGAACACATAGCTACGTTTAGCAGGAGGTGGCAATTTTTCCTCTCTCTGTGCACCAACTTGGCTTTCAGCCTTCTTACTCTCTTGGTTTTGCAGGAGAAATGGTGGAATGCAAGGTGACATGGCCTCAGTTACCCTCTTTGGTGAGCTGGCATAGCAGAGAGACTGAGCTGCAAGTCTGAAGTCCTTGATTTGCATCTTGCTTCTGCCACAAACTCATCAGCATCAGTGAAAAGGGTCTGGGGCACAAATCGAATTAGAACCAATTTTATGTTTACTGACTTATATGAATAAGGTACCTGCACATTTAAGAGAGTTAATATTGTATATAATAGTTGCCACTGGGCTCCATTATGCAAAATATTGGAGAAAGTCTAAAATTCCAAAAATTGCTGACTGGGGAATTCAAAGTTCTGTGAATATGTCATTGTGGCATAATGCCTATATAAGAGGTAACAAGGGTTCACAGAAGCTTAACAAATAACACAATATATACACAATTGGGAAATTTTTATTAATTTTTGGCAAGAGCTCGGAGGGTGGCAACACAAGAACAGGGCTTTTCTGCAGTAGTTCCCTGTTTCTGGAATGCTCTCCCCAGGGACGTTTGTCTGAGGCCTTCATTATAAATCTTTAGGCACTAGGCATAGCTGCCAAGTTTTCCCTTTTCTCATGTGGAAGCCTATTCAGCATAAGGGAATTTCCCTTAAAAAAAAGGGAGAACTTGGCAGCTATGGCACTAGGTGATAATGTTCCTTTTCAAACAGGCCTTTGGCTGATTCAATCTCAAACCTTTATTGTCATATAGAAAAAATTCTGAAAGGCTCAGTACAATAAAATCACTCAGCAAATATAATACTCTAGTATAACATTCACGAATTCTCATTGCATGTTGCAGAAACCTGGCTACTATCTCGCTTTGGCTGATTAATCTTCTACAGCCTTTTAAATGTGTTGTGGGAGGGGCAGTTTTTGTTTTGTTTTGTTTTTTTATTGTGCTTTTATCCTGTATTTTTATCTTGTGACCCATCCTGAGATCTTCGGAATTATTAATAAAAAATAAAAAATAAGAAGAAAAAATTGTCTGAGGTTAAATGGGGTCCTCATGCTTGCAAAGATTGGAACCACAGCAGATTCCATGGTCCCTTTATGTTCAGTTTGCAATGCATTGCTCAACCTTTTTACTGTACTTCTCTCTTCCTTTTACACTTGGAAAGCAGAGAGTAAGAAGGGAGTAAGAAGTAAGAGTAAGAAGGGAGCCTGTAGATCATTTGTACTGCTGCTCCCTGGAAACTTGTTAAATGGGCACATAAGTATAATATGCTCACGCAGTGACTTGTCCCGTCCCAAATTAATTCTGTCTCTTGACTGGGGAAGAAATGAGGCTTGCGCCCTCCATAAAATGGTTCCCTTATAAGTAATTCACTAAGGGAAAGGAATGTTGCATTGGCAGAAAAACAGGATATAGATCTGGTAAGTAAATAAAGTAGTGACTAAATAATCTGACACTTTCTCTCAATTTACAGGCTACCCAGAATTTCACAGCACTCTGGCTCGTTTCATTGAGATGCCTCCTTGAAATCAGAGCTGGTGGTTATTGTTGGGTCTGGTGGAAATATGTGATTCATTTTTAATGATGAAGATCTCATTCATATGAGTGATGAGTACCAAGCCATCCTCTACCAAAGAAGGAAGGGGAAAGATGTTGCTTTTGTATGTTGCTTGAAGACCTACAATGCTGAGCCCCAGGAAGCAGCCCCACCAGAAGAGGGTTGCAATTCGGGGAAGATGTGCAAGAGAAGTACAACCTGCTCCTTAATCCCTTATGCATCTATCTTCCACTTCATCCCACGGCAAGGGCGGAGCTACAGGTGAGAATTTCTGGTCCGTGCATGCAGTATTTATCGCCTGTGTCCCCCAGCTTTGCACACACATACCTGAGTCCTTGTAGGGGGCCCTGACATCACATCTGCACCAGGCTCTGGTCGTCAAGCCTCTCGGTGGCCCTGCAAAGCTGAGCACAGTGGCAGGTGTGGAAGAGGCAGCTAAGGCACTCCTCCCCCAGGGTGCTATTTTTCCTAGGGGCAGCCCTGGCTGGAAGGGTGGAATCATGGAATGCGAGGAGCTGGTTTTTGCAGGCACAAGTGAGACCTGCCACAAAAGGTTGCATTCTGTGGCCACTGAGCACACAAAGTCTGCATTGGGCTGTTTTGCGGGAGCTCTCCCTCCTTTAGTTATGCCTGACAACAAACCCTAACTACTGGATTCTTTTGCCCCATCTTTTTGTGCCTGTCAAACAGCCATGTCACGCCTATGATATTATATTATTTTATTCTCTTGTTAATTATGCTGCTTTAAATGTGCATTTTATATTTGACTTCACTTAGCAGTTTTTAATTATTATTATTTTTTGAAATGTCTAAGATTTTTTTTGTTACTTTGTTTGTGTTAAATATGTATTCTGTAGTTGACCTCCTTTGTAATGTTTTATTTTGAAACCTTTAAGATAATATTTTAGTTTTCTGTTAATTATGTTGCTTTGACTGTATACTCTATATTTGACCTTCTTCAGGTTGTTTTATTGATGTTTCATTGATGTTTTAATATTCTGTAAACCGCTTTAAGATTTTTCTTAAAAATATACAGTGGCATAGAAATTAAATAAATAAATAAATAAATAAATAAATAAATAAATAAATAACAACCACCTCTGGATTCTACCAACCATATTGTGTGTGTATACATCTGCACGTGACACCTGAGCAAATAGACATGGTGATGGTGATGTTAATGAGATAGATGTAAGATGGTTAAGGCAATTCTATCTTGGTCTAGAGATAGCAGAATGACTTACAGTTTTCTGCTGTGTTGGAAGCAAAATCCCTGCCTGCTCAGGGACACCAGCTCAGGTATAATTAAGACCCTGGATTTTTGAAAGGAGTGAACTGACCCAATTTATAACTTAGGTTTGAGGTCATCTCTTTCTCTTTCTTTCTTTCTTTCTTTCTTTCTTTCTTTCTTTCTTTCTTGCTTGCTTGCTTGCTTGCTTGCTTGCTTGCTGGCAGATCAGAGCAGAGATAACCTTAACACATGCCATCCTTCCTGACTTTGAGACAGACTTCCAAACATCATTCTAATTTGGCTTTTTGACAAAGGCATTGGCCCGCTGATTTGGCATCTAGAATCAGCATTGTAACCCAGAATTTCCTGCTGGCACATATCCTACAGAGGGCTGCATAGATTAAACATTAGCAGCAGCTGAGAGCCTGGCTCAGGTCTACTTTTCATGATCAGCTGAAATTTTCTAAGCAAGCACAGTTTGATTTGGGGGGGTGGAGGTTGAAACATTGGAAGGGATGATATCCTTTCTTTAGCTTTCTGCCATTGATTTGTCTTTTCAAAAGGACTACGAAACAATTTTATGAGTCTATGAAATGTGGTCGCTGTGAGAATTTGCACTTGTTTTTCATTTTACAGCTTCTGCCCATGTATATGAATGAACGGTGGTAAGAAGAGGGGATCTAGAATGTAACTTTAAACTGATTCCAGAGACCAAACTAAAACCAAACCAAAAACTAAGCACTTGGAAATAATCCCTGTGGAAATCAGTGGGAATACACCATAACCTTTAAAGAGCTTCCTCCACACATTTGAAGCATATGACTTCCCCCCCCCAAAGAATCCTGGGAACTATAGTTTGTTAAGGGTACCATGAAGCATAGTTCTGTTTGTTGGAAGCTACATTTCCCAAGATTCTTGAGGCTGGGTGCTTTAAATGTGCACTGGATGTGTTTTAAATGTATGGTGTGGATTTACCCTAAACATGCTTTCAGCTGGAGTGTTGTCTGGACCCACCGGTCACTTTTAATATTCTGCTTAGCAGCAAAATTTGTGGAAGGAAATAGTCATACAGTTTTGGGCATTAGTGGGGTGGTGCAACCCCCATACAGAGTGCAGAAATGAAGATTTATTCACGTCCTAGCTCTTTAGTTTTTCCTTTACTGATTACCAGTAATAGATGGGCTCATCCCAGGTACATGGCTGAAGGTTTGGGGCGGAGCAGAGACAAGTGCGAGCAGCTCAGCTGGGACAGGGGTGGGCCACCCAGAGCAGCTTGAGCAACCCAGTCAATTGGGCAGGGTATTAACAAATACATTTCTTGTTGTTGTTGTTGTGAGAAATGTTGGAGGGTATGTTATAGATGTGCTCAGCTTGCAGATGGAAGGACTGTAGGAAAGACAGGGAGTTACATGAGCTACTATGGCTGCCATTGTGTTTTCCAGCACCTGGTGTTTTGGACTCCATAGAATCATAGAATCGTAGAGTTGGAAGAGACCACAAGGGCCATCCAGTCCAACCCCCTGCCAAGCAGGAAACATCATCAAAGCATTCTTGACATATGCCTGTCAAGCCTCTGCTTAAAGACCTCCAAAGAAGGAGACTCCACCACACTCCTTGGTAGCAAATTCTCCACTGCCGAACAGCTCCTACTGTCAGGAAGTTCTTCCTAATGTTTAGGTGGAATCTTCTTTCTTGTACTGTAGTTTGAATCCATCTGCTCCGTGTCCGCTTCTCTGGAGCAGCAGAAA